>NW_019154141.1:1967839-1982232 GCF_002288905.1 Enhydra lutris kenyoni | reverse complement strand
ATACACACACACACACACACACACACACACACACACACACACACACACACACAGGCTTCCATCCTTGCTGGCCCTTTAAATCCCCCCTCCCCAGGAGGAGTTGGGGAGGGATTTGTGTTTCTGGGGCTCTTGGGACTGAAGTCCCTGGGGCCATCTGGGAGTGATTAGCCTACAGATTTCAGGTAGCTCTAGCCACACGTGCAGCCCACATGACACCCCCTAATTCCGTACCCACAGCTCTCCTTCTCCAAACAAACAGCAGTGCCTTTTGCAGAGAAAAGAAAATGCCTTCCTTAGAGGAGCTGCAGGGGAAAACCGGGTCACACTTGTCTCCTCTGCCCTTGCCACCCGCCTCCAATCCCTACCCCCCACACCACCACCCCGCCCACCATTCATTCAACAGTCAGCCACTCTGGGGTTCATCCATGAAAGGACTGTGCTTTGTGCTTAGAAAAGCAAGCAAGAAAACCAGGAAGAAAAAAATATTTATTATCATTGTATATTTGGGTAGCAAAGTCTAGAGGTTTTAGAGGTTCTGATATGTTAATAATGACTTCAGTTTGTGGTTTGATTGTTTTCTCAAAACCTGTAAATCCAGGCCAGAAATGTGTAAAGATTGCAATCTGAAAGCTTTATGTCCATCAATCCAAATATTCTCCAAAGGCATGTCTCTAACACCCTTTCGTCTAGAAAGAAGTCAGAGGACAGGAAATTTAGAAGTTTCCGGGCAAGGACAGATTTCCTTGTGAGTGGCACAGATAGTTATCTACAGGCCACATTTCGAGGGAAGCCATAAAGACATCTCATCTAACTGGCCAAGGTATCCCACTATGTGCCTGGTAGCTGAAATGTACCATTAGGTATTCATTGCTTTGGCTAAATTTTGGTCACTCATTCCTGCACTACACATTTATTTTGCAGAGTCTACATGGCACACAGAATGGGGATATGAAGAGAATAACACTCTGTCATTGTCCTCAAGGAGATCACAGTTTAGGGGGTGAGAATATACACACAGTAGACAAATGACAGCATGAAAAGGCATGAACACAATGTTGTAAGAACACAAATATCTCTTCTCTGAGAGAGATCAAGTCTTCATGGAGGATTTAGCATTTGAACTGGATCTCCGTTCCCTACCACAATCTGGCTGCCTCTCAGACTGACTATTCTCAGACTGAGAAGAGACTGAGCCTTAATAGTCATTTACTCCATAGTCTGAATGAGCCTCACATCTTTTCTAAGAGAATAGGATGGCTTTTTCTGGGAAAGACGCCCCTCCCGGAAAAGAGAGAAGAGGACTGCAAGCCAGGGGTGTAGGGAAGGCTCCCCAGTACAGTAGAAAGGAAAATCTTGAAGATGGGGAAGAATTCAGTACATCGGTCTAGGAAGACAGGTCCCGTTCCACCCATGGGTCTTAGAGAAACAACCAAAGGACACTGGAGAGACTTGAGGAATTAGGGATGCTCATAGGCATGAGTAATAATAATAATAATAATAATAATAATACTTCTTCCCTTCTAAGGGAGCATTGTTTGGAATTTTTCAGAATCCAGACATAATCTAATAATTTCTCTGAACTCATTCTTAAGCCTCAAAGGCAACCTTACTCTCACTTTGTGGTTGGTTTGACTGAAAAATCAAAGTGTCCTTGGCAGAGGTGAAGTTGGGCTGGGGAAGCCCAGGGTCAGAAGGAGGAGGTAGGTGAGTGTTCCTTCCGTCCTTTGTCTGACCTGAGCAGTCCTCTGGGTTGATGAAACTAGCCCAGAAGTTGGCGGAAGCGGGTCTCAGGCTTCCCTGATCTGAGGCAGGTGAACTTGGAGGCCAATGCCCCTAACCGTATCACCCTGAAACCCTGCTTTCCTCAGACCTAAGTTCCTGGAGGAGAGTCAGAATCCGGAGAACCTCCTAAGTGCCAGGAAAATAAAAGCAATTAGTGACTTTTGCTTTAGGCAGAATCTGGAGGGGAAAAAGAAACCCTGGAGCCCCACAAAACCCCACCTCCCTGGGCCTCTTCCGGAACCACAATGTTCAGCCCACTCAGCGTTTGGCCAATGCCACTCTCTCCTCCCTCAGAAGATTTCTTTGCTCCTGGAAAATCATCTGGAAACTGTCATCACCACTGTGCTGGTTGGCAGATGTCCCCCAAAGAGAGAGTGAAGCGTACCACACACTACAAGGCATTTCTGGGCTTGGACCAAGAAAGGGGAGGGGCGGTGGGGTGGGAGGCGATGGCTAAGGCAAGGAGCAGATGGTATCACCAGCAATGGAAAGAGAGAGGTGACTTCTGGGGCCCAGGAAAGGGATGGAAAGGCCTCTGCCACTGAGCCAGGTGCTCGAGGACCACTCCTCGAGCTTTGCCTTCCCCTCAGCACTGATGGAGGGCTAAGGAGGGGAAGCAATTCTCTGTGATTCATGCAGTCTTTCAGAACAAAGAAAGAGAAATCCATGGTAAAGAAAGAGAGGATCTCAGAACACAAAATGCCAGGGGTTGGGGGGGTGTAAAATGGGATATGGGCGGACAGAGGCTGAACCCACCCACGACCGGGCTCCATCATCTAGAGCCCCAGAGCCAACACTCAGGCCCATGCACCCCGCTGCTCCAGGTCCACACAGCCTTCTGGGGTCACCTGTGCCTCAAAATCTGCAAGCACCTGTTGCCCAAGAGACCCCATGCCTTTATTATAGTTGACATTCAAAGGAAAACTAGGGTCTGGGCTCCCTCAGGAGAATGTGTCCGGGAGGGACCCCAGGAAGAAGTTGAGCCTGGAGGCAGAGGGGGTGTGGGTGAATGCCTGGGGACAGTGTCTGAGCAAGACCACCCAGTGTGCCTTCCTTTCCTACAGAGATAGCAACCCTAGCCAGACACCCCCTTTTCTCCTAGTTGCTGAGGGAGACATGTCACCCTGGGAGATGTCTCCATGGCACCAAGAAAGTATTTAAGGGAAAGATGTCTACATTTAGGGCCCTCTGAGGCTTCACCTTCTCTTTTTTTTTAAATATTTTATTTATTTATTTGACAGACAGAGATCACAAGTAGGCAGAGAGGCAGGCAGAGAGAGAGGAGGAAGCAGGCTCCCCACTGAGCAGAGAGCCCGATGCGGGGCTCGATCCCAGGACCCCGGGACCACGACCCGAGCTGAAAGCAGAGGCCCCAACCCACTGAGCCACCCAGGCGCCCCTTCACCTTCTCTTTTAAAGAATAGTAAATTCTCTGAAGATTGACTCCATGGGGACCGTGTCCTTAATTTATAGCAGGAACTGCTTACTTGTCTATGCCTTGTACGTAGATATTAAGGTACTCGAGGGTAAGAAGACAGTTCACTGACAACCCAAGCTGAAAATTTTGTAAGCTTTAGGAGCACCGCAAAGAGAGGCCATTTCTGCAAACAGCCCATACGTCGTCCAGAATGTGCTCTGTTGGGCCTTCCCTTGCATTTCAGCCAATCTGGAAATCAGGGGGAGAAGGAGGTTCCTGTGCTAGGACTCCCTGTGAAAGCAAACGCTCTGCCCTTTCCAATAAGATGTAAATACACCGTGTTCTTAAGATAGTAACAGAGAGGCTGTGAGATTTTCTGGAGATTGAAGGAAGGGGAAAGGAACAAACAAAAAAACGGTCCCTCTCTTCTTTGCCTGGCCAAATGTCATTCTCATTAAAAAAAAAAAAAAAAAAGTGGGGAGGAGGTGTAGCAGAGGGGGAAAAGACATTTAAGACTTCACTGACACCTTTTACATCAGTGAAAGGGTCTTGGGAGAAAGATGTTAAAGAGAAAAAAGGGGAGAAATGCAGGGAAAGGAGGGGAAAAACCTGCTTTCTCAAAATTCCGTGATCTGTCTATTCGACGCTGAGACAGTACCGGAGACAGTCCTGGTTTCCCCTTCAAACAAACCGGGAAAGGAATCCTGTAATAACACTGGCTCTCCCGCAGGCTTGCAGACAGCAACGCGCACCAAGAAATTAATTTGAAATAAACAATGACAGGGAAGGCAGCCCAGCGGGTCCCTGCCTTCCCTGCGGGCCCCACTTTCCCAAGAAAGCCCCCAGGCCATTCTCCATGGCTGGGGATCAACCAATCTCCGGGTAGTTTTGTGATGTCAGGGATCCGAGAACCTTCCGCAGACAGAGCTTCCCCCCCCCCGCCCCCCGCCCCGCGTTAAGACGTCACTTTCCGGGAAACTTCAAAGTTGGGGGTTGACTTCAGGGCCTCCACACTCCCGGTTCTGCCTACGGACCTCCCCCCCCCACCCCCGCCCCAAGTCAGGCAACCGGGCTGTGCTGCGCGCTGAGAGCCCAGTTTGGTCCTGGGAATCTATAGGTTCCAGTAAGTCAGAAGATGCACCGCGGAGGGGGGGGTGGGGGGGGCGCGGGGAGCGGGTGAGGGGGAGCTCGAGCGCCCAGGTGAGAGAGAAAAGGCTTGCAAAGTCACAAGATAATGCGTCTTTAATTCTGACAGTTACCTTTGGAATTGTATACTACTAGCATTTCTCCCTTTTCCGTGGTTTGATGGAAACATTTTCTCCAATTAATAAAGGGCCGACGGAATAACCCACTGGCTACGATATCTTAGTGGGAGTAGCTGATTATAGTCCCTTCAGCCTGAGATGAAGTCCCCGCCATAAGCCAGTCTACCCTGAGAGAACCACACAAAACTATCCCGAGAATCTCCGCTCTTTTCCGCTTAAGTCCTCCCTGGGGCTGCACAGGCCCAAAGGGAACAGGAGGGGAGGAGGAGGCACAGGTGTGACCCCGGAGAACTAAGGAGGAAGCTCTTGGTGCTGAAGGGAGCCCCCTGGCCCCATGGACTGCGCTGAGCACTTTATTTATATTTTTATATCAGCAAGGCCAAAAGCACCTTCAAATGAAAATGCCTGAAAGATTTTTTAAAAAGAGGAAAATTGCACAGGGAAAAAGTAAAATTTGGCCTAAGGAAATTTCCAGGCTGTTCTAAGGAAGCTTTGAGGGAATCTGAACGACGCGTGGTTCCCTGCCTAAAAGACTGGTATTTTCAGAAAAGGAAGGGGGAAACACACACACACACACACACACACACACACACACACACACACTCTCTCTCTCTCTCTCTCTCTCTCTCTCTCTCTCTCTCTCTCTCCCTTTGGAAGCACAGTCCCTTTGGAACTGGGACTTCCTACTCCCATCCCTCCCCAGTCCCCTCCACTAGTCAGTCCAGGTTGAGCCAGCAACTCCCGCCTCCTGCTTGGCTCCGGTCCGCACCCCCCGGGCGCCCCGCTGGGCCCCAGCCGCCCGCGGCCCCACAACCCGGCCAGGTCACCCTAGAGCACTTTGCAGGTTCACGCCTCCCTTACCCAGCACCTCTCTTCCGCCTCATTCCTTTTTCTGTGAGAAAACAGAAAAGGGAAGAAAAGAAAGCCCTTTTTGGCCTACAGTTTCAGGGGGCGCTGGGACTCTATGGTCCTAGGCGACCCATGTCTGGTAATCTCCCAAAGTAGGGCGCGGGTCTGGGGAGAGATACACATGGAGGACTATACAGTCGCGTGCGTTTATGGTCCTGTTGCTGGGAGCCCTGGAGGCCTGCGACGGGTCCCACGCCCACTGGGGCAAAATGTCCAAAGGTCGCATTTACTTGGCGGTCCACAGATATTTACTGCGCACCTGCGAAGCTACCTGGCCCTTTCCTTGTGCTGCTGCTCTCGGTCCCATGCTCTGTCCTGAGACGAGGGCTTACCCGCCGCCTCTCTCCCTAGAGAACCGGTGTCCGGCCTGGAGAGCGACCGGCAAATGCGCTCCCCCCTGGTGAAATGTACTAATTACCGAGGAGCCGCTGGGAGCAGAGAACTCGGGAACCACAGGGTCCCCCCCCCACCCTTACCCCACCCCCATCCCACCCTCAGGGACTGGGGTCTTGCAAGAGAACCGAGCTCCAGGGAATTGACAGAAGAGAAACCGAGTCCCCTAAGCACCTCTACAGAGGACATTTCCGGGGGTGAGATCTGCAGGAGACTCTGCTGCTCAACCCAGCTGAATTTTTCTGGGACACACACCCCTGCTGAACACGGATTTAGACACGCTCCCCACTTTTGCTAAGAAATTTTGGAAAGGGAATTATGGTCCCCAATTCCCCCAGGCGAAGGGGACCCCATTCGCCCACGCCGTCCACCGCCATCTGGAGATGGAAACCCCCCTGTGCGATGTGTTCACACCACCATCCGGAGATGGCCCACGAAACTCGCTGTAAGCCAACATCTCCGGGCTTTGGACTCCGCGCCCGCGTAGACGCCGAGGGAGTTTGGCGGCCCAAACTAGGGAAATTGAACCCGGCGCCGGCCCCAGTCGTTGAAGGCAGGGAGGGGTGAGGAGGGAGGCGGTGATCCCGGACCTCGGTTTCGCGAGGTCCGCCTTGGGATCTGCTCGCACCTCCAAGTCTCCGCTCCCCAAGGCAGACCTCGAGGCTCTTGCTTAGAGCGGGGACCGGTATGCACGTCGCAGACTGGGGAAGTACCTTCCGCTGCCTGCCCTTTTTCTTGACCTGCGCCCATTCCCTTCCGTATCCCCACCACCATGAGGAGCCAAACGCGTTGGGCTCTTGGCAGAATGCTCTGGCTGGTACAGAGTCAACAACCTCAGTTTCCCGATCTGGAACCTGAACACCGAGAATGGGTTCCTTTCCCTCTGGCTCTCTCTGACACGGGTCCTCGGGTCGTGGGCCGCGAGCGTCTTCCTGGGGCAGGCAAGAGAGGTCAGGGGTGACCCGAGAAGCTCACACCGAACCGAACCGAACCGAATCCCTGAGTGGGGGGGTGGGGGAGTTAGCACCAGAACCCCTGCAGAGATACAGGGACTAATCAAGGGTGTCCACGAGTCAGACTTGGCCTGGCCCTGGCCCTGGCACGAGCAGAGGGCCATGTCTGCTCTCTGGGAGGCAGGGGTCTTTTTCCTGGACCCAGCCTCCCCGTCCCGTGCAGACTAGAAACGTCAGGCACCTTGAGCGCTCTTTTCTTGCCAGGTCCCCTGTAAGACACACGCCTCCCAGTTCCTCTAACTGGGCTGCCCAGAGGTGAATCCAAACGGGAGGAAATATCAAGTAGGAATTTCTGCAGAGATAAATCTCAGCGGCAAAACAGTCCTGATGGAGTGGAGCACACCACCACCATCCCCCACCATCATCTAAGTTTTCCGGCAGTTTCTGCTAGTGAAACAGTTTCTGGGCTTTTGGCGCCCTCTCTGGATGCAGCTGAAAATTGCGCCATTTAAAAAGTCAACTGATTGTTTATCACTGTTCGAGAAGATACAAGAATACCAAGTGTTTGCATCAAACGAACAGAAAATGTTCAAAAGGCTGTAAATTCATGATTTTAAATTCTATAGATTACGTATCTCTTATAACGTAATTTCATTTAATATATATTTATGTGTATGTATTTATCTTGAAAAATATTTAGAGAAATATTCGAAAGTATCTTAAAGTCACGGTCTTCAGTGCCTTCAAGACCGTAAACACAAGAATTACAATAAAATGCAACTGAACACATTCGTCTTGGCTAAAATTTCTGCCCGAAGTTCTAGTTTCTGAGTGTGCTCCTTGGTCAGGTGCCTACGAATCACACAGTTATACTCACAAATGTCCCCTCCCCACGACACAAAAATCAGTTGATACTACGCGGGACTCTTTTCTCCCAAGAAAGGATGAAGTTGTTCTTGTACTTTCCCAGCGTATTCCCGGAGCCATGAGTACGTGGCGCAGGTCTCGAAAACTTGTAAACAACCTATAAGGTACTATAGACATCCACTGTGAGTGAGTTACACCCGTTTAAAAAGTAAATAGTATTTAACTGTAGTTGCAACTTAACTACCTTCTGAAGAGCTCCGTTTTCTAAAAGAAAGGTCGACTTCTTTGGAAGAAAATAAGAGAAAACGAGATTTTAAAAAAATTTTTTTCCAGGAAAACATTCTTTTAAATCTTGCAATAGTGTCCGTAATGTGCAAATTAGAAATGAACAAGTCTTTGCTATGATGTGGGCCGATTCACCACAACAATCATTTAATTCGAAGCGGACATCTGGGAGAGCCAGAAAGGGGGAAGTTTAAAATTAGGAGATTTCCACAGTCGTGCTTTTATTTGTGATTCTGAAGACAGGTAACCCGCAGACGCCTAGGATTTTTCTTCTCTTCCAGAACTGATACCTAACCGGGCACTAAAGGCAGTTGGTGCAAACAGAAAAGTTGCGCTCAAATCACACTCGAGATACATCAGGGACACCCCCCCAATCCCTCCCCTGGAACTCCTAGCTGTCTGCCAGTCGGAGAAGGACCAGACGGCAGTCGGGAGACGCGAGCGTCACCCCTCCAGGTGTTTTGTAAAGGAGGGCGAAACAGGCGAGCTGCACGACTCCGCCAAAGTGGAGTGTTTCGTCTGCGGTGGTGCCCATGTGTCTGGCCTTTTACAAACCAAGTGACCGGCCTCAGCCTCCTGGCCCTGGACGGCCACATTCGCAAAGTTCGATCTCTCCAAGCCAGAGCAGTTTGCAAGCCCTTTCCAGTGGCAACCCTCCTGACGTTTGGATTCGGCCAGGAGGTGAAAGCAGAACGTCAAAAGCAATTGCCTGTCACTGAGCAGGGCCGCGGGCTGGGGGCTCCGGGGGCTGGAGAAGGACTTGTCAGAGTTCAAGGTCGCTGTGGCGCGGGGCGGCTCCCGCAAGCGCGGGGCTACCGCGTCGCCGCCGCCAGCCTCCGCGGGGATTTATCTTTGGTCTTCATTGATTCCCCTTGCAAGAGCGCAGCAGAATCCCGACCAGCCGCACCAGCCCCGGCGAACCAGAGCATGTTAATCTATTTATATGGATTATTACAGAGGAACAGCGGACGTTGAGTCACCAAAACCTTTGCTTCAAAAGACCATTTCTAAGCACTTTCGGAGGAGGCAGGCTCCGGGAGCATAAACTGGGCTACACGGTAAAGAGCGACTGCTTTTCGAACGCTCCAAACTCCAGCTAAGTCTCCGGGACCGCGCAGAAAGCAGTGAGAAGAAATGCTTGGGGGAGATCCTAGTCTAGACACACGCGCGCGCGCGCACGCACACACACACAAACACACACGCACGCAAAATTCGTGCGGAGACGGCACCAAACTTCTGACATTACGAGAGTACGGCAAACTTACACACTTGGACGTCCCAGGTCCCCCGCCTTCCCCGCTGCACACCCGCCCCCCCACGCCAGACCAGAGGCAGCGCTCCCCTCCCCGCTCCTCCCCTCCCCTCTCGTCACCCAAGCCCAGTGCCACAATCCTCCTCCCCGAAAAATCCAGACCAATCAGCTGCCTGCCAACCCCTGAAATGCCGCGCTGTGATTGGCTGGCCGTCTCTAAGGTGAGGAGCAGTAGTTATTAAAGAGCCCCGGGGCTGAGAGTCGAGGAGCTGAGAGCGGAGCTTGAAACTCACTGGAAACTTCAGTGGCGCCGCGACTTGCCAGTTTCACTCCAGGAACTTTTCTTTGCAGGAGGAGAAGAGAAGGGGTGCAAGCGCCCCGCTTTTGCTCTCTTTCCTCCCCTCCTCCTCCTCCTCTCCAATTCGCCTTACCCCACTTGGAGCGGGCAGCTGCGGGCTGGCCACCGCGCGCCTTCCCAAGTGCTCGCTGCCGCAGCCGGGTGACGCGCCAGGCTCCCCGGGAGCCGCTCGTTCCGCGTCCGGGCAGCCGAGGGGAGAGGAGCCCGCGCCTCGAGTCCCCGAGCCGCTGCGGCTTCTCGCCTTTCCCGGCCACCCGCCCCCTGCCCCGGGCCTGCGTATGAATCTCCTGGACCCCTTCATGAAGATGACCGACGAGCAGGAGAAGGGCCTGTCCGGCGCCCCCAGCCCCACCATGTCCGAGGACTCGGCGGGCTCGCCCTGCCCTTCGGGCTCCGGCTCGGACACCGAGAACACGCGGCCCCAGGAGAACACGTTCCCTAAGGGCGAGCCGGACCTGAAGAAGGAGAGCGAGGAGGACAAGTTCCCCGTGTGCATCCGCGAGGCGGTCAGCCAGGTGCTCAAGGGCTACGACTGGACGCTGGTGCCCATGCCGGTGCGCGTCAACGGCTCGAGCAAGAACAAGCCGCACGTCAAGCGGCCCATGAACGCCTTCATGGTGTGGGCGCAGGCGGCGCGCAGGAAGCTCGCCGACCAGTACCCGCACCTGCACAACGCCGAGCTCAGCAAGACGCTGGGCAAGCTCTGGAGGTAGGGCCGGCGCGGCAGGGTGGGCTCCGAGGTGGCGGCGGGGGGTGGGTGGGGGGCGCTGGCCGGGACACACTCGCGCCCCGCCTCCCAGCAGGAGGGAGTTGCCGGTCCCGGAGCCTGCGGGCTGCGGCGGCGAGGGGCTGGGGGGGGGGGAGGTTGTGGGGGGGAGGGAGGGGGAGATGGGGCGGGGGGTGGCGAGGTTGTGGGGATGGGTCTGGGGGGGGGAGGGGGGGGGCTGAGAGAGCCAGAGGGTGGGAGAAGACTGGGAGACACGGTGGGAGGGAGCTGCCAGCCCTATCTCCCGTCGCTGTGAAGTTCGATCCCAAGTTGGGGGTTGGGTGAGAAGTGAAGTTCGCCCCTCTTTCGCTCCAACTGAGCTCTCTCGTGTAGCCCTACAAACCAAGGAGATGGGATGGGGGGAGACTTCAAGGCCAGAGGAGACTCCAAGCAGGAATGGGGTGGGGGCTACTGCTGGAAATAGGTGGACGCGAGGTGGGGGGGGGGCAGGAGGAGCTCCTTGACGATTAAGCGATTTTTGGAAAGCTTTTAAGGATGTTGGGGGCGGGGGGCGTTTTAACTACAGTAGCAGAAGCACTTAGATCCCGAGCAGCGGAGAGCTATTTTCATCTCCAGGGTTTTCCAAAATAGAAGGAGCGAGGGCGGGGCGGGGAGTGACGGCTCAGGTCCGACTAAAAGAACCGAGATTTATTTTTCCTTTTTTTTTCACTTCTCCTTTTCTTCTCTTCTTTTCTTTTCTTGCTTTTTCTTTCTTTTCTTTCTTTCTTTCTTCCTTTCTTTCTTAACTTAAAAGTTAGGAGCTGCAGCAGGGGCTGGAAAGCAGGGAGGAGGGAGGAACGGGTTGTGTGCGCAGAAGCCGAGCGGTCGGGGTCACCTCCCCCTCCCGCCGACCTGACAGCCCCGCGGGTCTCACAGAACCCCCTCTGTTTCTCCTTGCGCCCCCGCCCCCGCCCCCAGACTGCTGAACGAGAGCGAGAAGCGGCCCTTCGTGGAGGAGGCGGAGCGGCTGCGCGTGCAGCACAAGAAGGACCACCCGGATTACAAGTACCAGCCGCGGCGGAGGAAGTCGGTGAAGAACGGCCAGGCGGAGGCCGAGGAGGCCACGGAGCAGACGCACATCTCCCCCAACGCCATCTTCAAGGCGCTGCAGGCGGACTCGCCCCACTCCTCCTCTGGCATGAGCGAGGTGCACTCCCCCGGGGAGCACTCCGGTGAGTCCCCCCCCCAACAGGCCCAGCCAGACTGGGCCTCCCAGGGGCCCCACTGCACACCCCCAGGTCTCCACCGAGTAGGCTCTGCTTAGGGACTTTGCGCTCCCCGGGAGGGAAAAACTACCCCTAGCGCCTAATCCTACCCTCCTCTCAGCCTAGGGCCCACGTGAAGTCCACACACACACACACACACACACACACACACACACACACACACACATCCCTCAATCCCTACATCCTAGCAGATTAATTTTTATTGCGAGGTAAAATGCCTTTACAGCTTTACAGGACTTCCTCCTTCTCTCGCCCCACCACCCCAAGAGCACACACCGGGTTCTTCCACAAGTAGCAATCCGGTCCTCCTGACCCTCCGGGCCTCAGACCCTCCCTGCCCCCCATAAAAGGAGATCGCCGAATGTGTACTGGCGGGTTAATCATTTGGCGACTTATCTCGGGTGCAGCGCGCCTCCCGCGCGGTTGCGGGTCCTTCTGACACTTTAGCTCGGAGGGAGGATCCCAGGAGGGGTCCTAAGATTAGGGCCCTTGCACTGCCCTTGTTGACTCTTCTGGGCTTCTTCTCTTTGATCGCCCGCAGGGCAATCCCAGGGCCCGCCGACGCCGCCCACCACCCCCAAAACCGACGTGCAGCCGGGCAAGGCTGACCTGAAGCGCGAGGGGCGCCCCCTGCCAGAGGGGGGCCGACAGCCCCCCATCGACTTCCGCGACGTGGACATCGGAGAGCTGAGCAGCGACGTCATCTCCAACATCGAGACCTTCGACGTCAACGAGTTCGACCAGTACCTGCCGCCCAATGGCCACCCGGGGGTGCCGGCCACGCACGGCCAGGTCACCTACACGGGCAGCTACGGCATCAGCAGCACGGCGGCGACCCCGGCGGGCGCGGGCCACGTGTGGATGTCCAAGCAACAGGCGCCGCCGCCGCCGCCGCCCCCGCCGCAGCAGCCCCCGCAGGCCCCTCAGGCCCAGCCGGCTCCACCGCAGCCGGCGCCCCCGCCCCCGCAGCCGGCGCCCCAGCCGCCGCAGCCCGCGCACACGCTGACCCCGCTGAGCAGCGAGCCGGGCCAGTCGCAGCGAACGCACATCAAGACGGAGCAGCTGAGTCCCAGCCACTACAGCGAGCAGCAGCAGCACTCGCCGCAGCAGATCGCCTACAGCCCCTTCAACCTCCCGCACTACAGCCCCTCGTACCCGCCCATCACCCGCTCGCAGTACGACTACACAGACCACCAGAACTCCGGCTCCTACTACAGCCACGCGGCGGGCCAGGGCTCCGGCCTCTACTCGACCTTCACCTACATGAACCCCGCGCAGCGGCCCATGTACACCCCCATCGCCGACACCTCCGGGGTCCCCTCCATCCCGCAGACCCACAGCCCCCAGCACTGGGAACAGCCGGTCTACACACAGCTCACCAGACCTTGAGGAGGCCCGCGTGTGATGATCCTTTAGGAAAAGAGCACCGAAACAAGCAAGAACCCGCCACAATTTCCTTGGGACATTTTTTTTTTCCTATTCCTTAAAGACATTTAAGCTAAAGGCAACTCGTACCCAGATTCCCAGACGGAAACATCGGCTATCCGAACACGTTCCCACTTTGTTGCAAAGCAAGTGGCCAGGCCACCCTCGTGGCCAGATGGACCCGGCGGAATCCAGGAGGACCCGAACTTGAAAACGGTCTTGAAAGCAAGCATGGAGGATAATGGAGAATCGTCGTGTCACCAGTTTGCTCAATCTCTCTGCCTGTTTGGACTTTGTAATTATTTTTTAGCAGTAATTAAAGAAAAAAGTCCTCTGTGAGGAATATTCTCTATTTTAAATATTTTTAGTATGTACTGTGTATGATTCATTACCATTTTGAGGGGATTTATACATATTTTTAGATAAAGAAATTAAATGCTCTTATTTTTCCAACAGCTAAACTACTTAGTTGAACAGTGTGCGCTAGCTTTTCCTGCAACCAGAATATTTTTGTACAGATGAGCTTTCTCTTACAAAAAAAAAAACAAAAAAAAAAAAAAAAACAAAAAACAAAAAAACAAAAAAAAAGTGTGTGTGTTGTATTAACATAAAAAAAACACGAATTTGTGTTATGTGATCAGTTTTGGGGGTTAGCTTTGCTTAATTCCTCAGGCTTTCTGATTCAAGGAGGAGCTGCCTTAGAAAGAAAAATAAAGGCCTTATTTTGCAAATAGGGAAGTAAACCGTAGTCTAGAGAAGCATTTGGTAAGCTTTATCATATATATATTTTTTAAACAAGAGAAAATACCTTGAGCCTTAAAACCGTGCTGCTGGAAAATACTTGTACTCTCTGTTAGTGCATTTCCTTCCGCATTTGCTTGTTTGCTGCAATCTTAAAGAAGTGAAAACCAAGCAAAGGAGATGAAATCTGTTCTGCGAATGTTTCAGCAGCCAGTAAGTGCTCCAGCACACTGCCCCCTGGTTGCCTGCTCGAGCCCCAAGTGGGACACAGATGCTAGAGCCTTCTCCCTTAAGCTGTCACCTGTGCCTCTCCCAACACCAGCAGTGAACCTTCAAGACATTCCACGTGCTAAAATTATTTATTTAGTAAGGAGAGGTTTTCGTTAAAAAAAAAAAAAATTTTCTCTTTTTAAAAAATTTTTTGAAATTTTACCTTCTTTAAAATAGGTTGTTGGAGCCTTCCTCAAAGGGTATGGTCATCTGTTAAATTATGTTCTTAACTGTAACCAGTTTTTTTTTATTTATCTCTTTAATCTTTTTTATTATTATTAAAAGCAAGTTTCTTTGGATTTCTTGTCCTGGATTTGTATAATATACATGCCTTTTTGTCTGTCCTTTTTTTTTTCTTTGTTGTTTTGTTGAAAACAAACTGGAAACTTGTTTTTCTTTTTGTATAAATGAGAGGTTGCAAATGTAGTGTATCACTGAGTCCTTTTCAGTGTTTTTCTGCCACAGATCTTTGGGCTGCCTAAAT
>NW_019154141.1:1963292-1967829 GCF_002288905.1 Enhydra lutris kenyoni | reverse complement strand
TGTGTGTGTGTGTGTGTGTGTGTGTGTGTGTGTGTGTGTGTGTGTGTGTTGACACAAAACAAGGCTGGCATGTGTCATAGATAGTCCCCTGCATGTTCTCTTGGAGACAAGGAGGAAAGGTGGAGGGGATAAGCCCAACGAGAGACCTGAATTCTTAATCCCTTCTGTGGCTGGAGAGTTCGAGGATTGCTTTTTAAAAAAGACAGCAAACTTTTTTTTTTTTATTTAAAAAAAGATATATTAACAGTTTTAGAAATCAGTAGAATAAAATCTTAAAGCACTCTTATAATATGGCATCTTTCAATTTCTGTATAAAAGCAGATCTTTAAAAAAAATATTTCTGTAACTTAAGAAACCTGGCATTTAAATCATATTTTGTCCTTAGGTAAGGTTTGGTTTGTGTTTGTGTTTTGTTTGTTTCCCTCCCCCAAACCTTTTGTTCCCTCTGTGAAACTCATCTTTTCCTTTTTTCTTTTTTTTTTTTTGTATATTATTGTTTACAATAAATATACATTGCATTAAAAGGAAAGCAACCCTGTGGACTGACTTATTCACCCCATTCTCCCTTTCAAAGGATGATTGGAAGAACTGAGGCACAAAAGAGATTGTTACACACTGATCACTGTGATGGTCTCATTGTTGATGTTGCACTTTTGACTATCCCAAAATTGGCAGTGACGAAAAGACTGCGTCCCCAAAAATCTACGAGGAAAAGTCTTGGAAAGCGTCACCCTGTTAGGTCACCTAGACCATTCCCTGTCAGTGGTTCCTCTCTTGGGCAAAATGTTTGTTGTGATATTAACAGCCTCATGCTTCAGGGCAAAAGCTATTTCCCTCTGGAACTCAGAGCGGAATATTAGACCTGAAATCAGTAGCTTGTCAGTAGACAGAATGCCAGAGGGGTGACTTGCCTGTCTCAATTCAATTGAGCAAACTTTCTATATTTTCATGATCACATACCAACAAGGGGTGTCCATTTAGAAGGCAGAAGAAGCCAAAAGAGAAGTTTTCAAAGAGGACCAGAGGGAAGCCTGTTCTATTAACCTATTATATGTGATTCAGAACCTCCCCGGTCTATCTGCAGGGACAATGGAAGGCAATTGCCTTATTTTGCTGTTCCCTCCCAGTTAACTCATTCTGAGAAGTTGCAAAGCCGTGGTAGAAGTAATAAGACCTAATCCTGTTTTTCTTGGCCTGGGTGAGATGGGAGTTTCCAGGATCAGAGAAACGTCCAGGTCATTTTTCATTAAACAGATGAAATCACTCCTTCCCTCCCACCCCCACACAGAGCCACCCCCCCCCCCCAACCCCCACAGACACCCTGGCTGATTGGGGAAGTGTCTCTAAAGGAGGCAAGTCTCTTGTCATCTCAGGCTGGTTTGACTTCAGGGCCCCTGTCCCTGACAGTCCTCACCGGTATCCAGACTCTCCGGTATTACGCCACATTGTCTGTTTTGGCTTTTCTGGATTCCTGGCTTGGGTCCCACACCAGGATCATGGCAACCAGGAAAATGGTAGTTATCAAATCGAGACAACATTAGAGCTCGGTCTCCTTTGCAAATTCCTTCAACAGCGACTGAAGGCCTGGGATCTGCGGGACGCTGTGCTCATCTCCCCCTGCCCACCCCTACTCCCAGATGTCACGTTCTGTTGCTGGCTTGTGCCACAGTGCCCGTTGGCTTAGGCTCAGAGTCTAGCCTCCATTCTTATAAAATCTCTATTGTTTTTCCCCCTGCCAACACTCTCAAAGTCCTTTTTAAAGCATCTGTGGTGTTCACCAATTTTTATCCACGCTCGTTCCCCCAAATCCCCTTATCTTTTAAACCCAACACGTACCACCCAGTCCCGACCACTGCTTCCCCTACCAAATCCATAATGTTTGCAAGACTGTTTTCTCTTCTCCTAGAAATGTGCTCTTTTCCTCCGTGTGTGACCTTCCACAGACCTTCAAGAGCCACAAGGCTCCGTTTGGGTTTAATTGGGGAGGGCAAGTGGCTTACTTTCCTATGCCTTGGTTTCCCCTTTTGTTAAGAACATTTATAATCTCTCTCCTCTTGTAACAGGCTTGCTAGTAGAGCGGTTTTTAGCAAGAAGCAGTCTGGCAACGGACTGCGTCCGAATCTTCTGGTCCACAAAGGACTCCAACTGCACCGTTATAAGAGGTAAACAGTAAACGGAGTGTTCACAGGCTGGTTCTGATACACAGGAAACCACAAGGGACAATGAAGCCCAGAGAATTCCTCTGAGTCCCACCCACCCACGTGCTCCAGATCAAGGCAAAGCCCAGCACCACCAGATTACAAAATATTTTAGAGGAATTTTTATTCTAAATCTAGAAATGCAGAGCTTATCACCCTGACAACAAGACGTTTATTCAAAACCTAGGAAAGAGTCCTCCTGAACCGAAAAAGCTCATAATTAGATCCACGGTTATTTTGTTTATTTGTATTCAAAATAAAACCTGTTTATTAAAAAATATATATATATATCTTTTAAAAAAAAAGGCTTTAAAAAAGGGAGGGGAATAAACATAAGGGAATAAAAACCTCACTTAGAATCTGTCCTTCGGGCTATTACGGAAATGGTGCTTATGGGTTATCTTGAGCTGTGTGTTTGAATTTCCCCGCTGAACTCCAGCCTACCCCTTCTTTTCCCTGATTTCTACACTGAACTTTTCTGAGGCCCTGCTGAGACACTTTGCAAATTAACTTAATTGATGAACGAGCATTATAGCAGAGAGAGATTCACCACGGATGCTCAATAAAGTGGGAGCCTCCGGCCTGGTCACTTGCCCAGACTCCTTGGAAGGCCCTGTACTTAAATCTAATACTTTAAAAACACATATATGGGGCAACTGAGTGGCTCAGTTGGTTAAGCATCTGCCTTTGGCTCAGATCATGATCCCAGAGTCCTGAGATCGAGTCCTGCATCAGGTTCCCTGCTCAACGGAGAGACTGCTTCTCCCTCCTCCTTCTCCCTACCTCCTCTTGTGCTCTCTTCCTCTCTCTCTCTCAAATAAATAAATAAAATCTTTAAAAATAAAAATGTATATCCTTTTTTTCCAAAAGGGCGCCCCCTGCCACAGAACTATACAAGATCCTGGACCCACAAAACCTGGGTCTGCCCAAGACCAGAGCTGTTGGATGGCAAACCATGACATCAGTGGATACAAGGTAGATCATTTTATTTCTATTCCCACCTGTGCCTGGCACATGGTCTGCTTATGGGACGGCAACGCGGACTCAGTGGCAGTGTCAGAGGACACATCACTGGGAATCCCTGCCATTACCCTCTAGCACGAGACCTTAAACCGTTATCTTAGCCCTCTGAGACGTAAGTGATTTTCATGTCTCAAATGAGATTATTTCACGGGCATCATAGAGGTTAAATGAAGTAAATCACGCAAGACTGCTAATTACCTGTCCTTCCTAGTTCCTTCACTTCGCACTTCTGACTCATTTCTATTTTTTTCCGATCTGACATCACCTCTTTTTTGCATTTTCTTAGCTTGTTCCGTGGACTCTTGGAGCCAACAAAAGTTTGCTGGGTTATCCCTTTGCCGTCATTCACAGACCAGACTTCTTTGACTCTGTATACCTGAAGAATTATTTCAGACCAAATACGACATGGGGCTGGCTATGTCAGATTCGGATGTATTCCAAATAACCAGGCAAAATTCAAGGCAATATGTGAATTACTTTGAAGCTGCTGCTAGACACATCCCTTGAAATTTCGAAATTTTATACTGAATTTAATCCAATTACCATGATATTATGTCATCATATGCCACTTGAGGATGATTTCTATTCCT
Organism: Enhydra lutris kenyoni; assembly: GCF_002288905.1. Classification (NCBI taxonomy): domain Eukaryota; kingdom Metazoa; phylum Chordata; class Mammalia; order Carnivora; family Mustelidae; genus Enhydra; species Enhydra lutris. The sequence goes on along the minus strand of NW_019154141.1, from coordinate 1,964,018 downwards.
CATTGTCCCCACAAACCTTTGCAACACATCTCCTGTGGGGCAGGACTCAGCAGTGGACAAGGACAGATGCTGTCCCTGCCCTCAGGGGGCTTACAATTTACAGTAGTAAAGGAAGGCATGCAGAAACCAATCGTACTTCGGTATTTTCTTGTTCACATGTGATGGAAAAAAATACAACTGATTAGGGCCAGTTGGGAGGCTCACCATCCAGGCAAAAGAAGATGGCAGTCTAGTCTTGGATGCAGATGGACTGGGTAGTTGATGGATCTGGGAATGAACTTGGTGAAAACTTTCCAACCTCTTTCTCTCCTGATCTCCACCCATTTTTCAGTGATGTGAATTTACTCTGACCCAATTTACATAAAAGTGACCCCCCCCGTTTTTACCTTAGTCGTTCCTTCCTGGTCCCCTACAATAACACTCTTAGTCTCTCTACCTTTTGACGAACCACACATTCATGTATCACACAATTAATTCTCTTTTTTTCCAGAAGCCTCAGGGGAATGAACCAGTCCCTGAAATATAAGAGGGTCTCTTGATCTCTAGAGACTTGCTCAATGTACCCCACAGGTTTATGGAATCAGAAATGGGAGGTGTTTTAGTCTGGTTGTGTTCTCATTGCAAAAATTCTTTATGCAATATCTCAGCCATTGAACTATCTTCAATCTCTTCTAGAATGCTTACATTGATTGAGAACTCACTTTCCCTGTCCTGGAGATCTACCTA
>NW_019154141.1:1849911-1963282 GCF_002288905.1 Enhydra lutris kenyoni | reverse complement strand
TCTTTCTTTCTTTCTTTCTTTCTTTCTTTCTTTCTTTCTTTCTTTCTTTCTTCCTTCCTTCGTTTCTTTAAGAGAGAGAGAGAGATAGCATGGGGGAAGGGGCAGAGGGAGAGGGAGAATCTCAAGCAGACTCCCCACTGAGCACAGACCCTGATGTAAGCCTTGATCCCATTACCCTGAGATCATGACCTGAGCCAAAATCAAGAGTCAGCAGCCCAATCAACAGAGCTACCCAGGTGCCTGTGCAGGAGAGCTTTAACTGTGCTAAAGTCTTATCTCTACAATCTCTACCGACAGTCCAAGGTGACCCGGCTCTATACCAACAGGGTGGGAGACTTGTCTTTCTTTCAAACATAGCTCTTCAACTAGTTATACAGTTTTCAAGGGTTTTTTGTTTGTTTGTTATTTTCCCGCATGCTAAACATTTCCAATACATTTTACACATGACCTGGTCCCCAAACTCTTCCCTACCTTGTCATTCTTCTGTGAATGTATTTCACTTACTAACATTCCCCCAAATTGTTTCCAAGACCCCAAGTAGGGTTTGACTAGTATGGAAGATGAGTTGATTCATCCTTTTTGTAATCAGATATTTTTGTAATCCATTCGTATTTTTATTAATTGAAATTAAAACTGTATTCATTGTTATGGTAGCCACAGTACCCAGTTATGTAATGGTGAGATATTTCTCACCTATTCCATAATTGTACAACTGGGTTTTGAACTTAATTACCAAGCTTTACATTCGTCTCTGTCTTGACTGGACTGATATATACAGGCTCCATGGAAGGAAAACGAGGAAAAGGGTGTTACATCATCGGGCCCTCACTTTTCCAGGCACTGTGACAGATGTTTTATATATATATATGATCTCATTTAATCCATTTGATAACCCGTAGAGATAGGCATTATTATTACATTTTCATTAAGGAGGAAACTGAGGTTCAGAGAGATTAAACAATTAACCTAAGGTCCTGTAACTAATAAATGGCCCCAGACAACTACCATTGACTCCCCCCCAAGCCACTACCTGCTCCCACCTACTGAATCTTCAGTTTTCAAAAGAAAATTTGAAATAGAGTTTATAATGGGAAAAAAAGAATAAACTCTTGTGTTGTAAATCATTTTTTAGGGAATCTCTTTAGGGAAAAATCTGACCAAAGACCCCACCCCCACCCCACTTCCTGCTCAATACCTTGCAAAAACTTCCTATTCACTTAGAATACAATCCAAAAATCTCTACCAGAGGATCCCCCAGGGGGTTGCAGCTATAGCCCACAGACCAACTCCAGCCCTCGCTTATTGTTGCCAGTAAAGCTTTATTGGAACACAGTCATATCCATTAGCTTATAGATCATGTATGCTGCTTTCTTATTATGACAGCACTATTGAGCCATTGGAATAGAGATCAGGATCTGCAAAGCCTAAAATATTTACCAGCTGACCCTTTACTCACCCTCTCTCTACACACTCTAGCCCTTGCCTGTTTCTGTGACCTGGTCTCTTGCCATTACTCTCCTTATTCTCTGTAACCCCACCCCTCAGCCCTCCATTCTCAAATCTGTCAAGCTCTTTGCCACTTAATGGCCTTTGCACCTGCTAATTCCTTGGCTTGAAGCACCCTTTCATCATTCCCATTTTTCCCTTTCCATCCTTCAGATCTCAGCTCAAATGTCATCTTCTCCACGGGACCTGGCTACCCTAGATCGAATGGTCCACAGTGCTGTCACTCCAGTCACTCTCCCGTTATCCTCTCTACTCTTGTAACACCATCACTTTCTGAAAGCATCTTTGCCGTTTGTGTCCATCCCCTTTGACTAAGGCTATGAACTTGGTGTGTAGGCTTTTTTTAAAAAGATTTTTATTTTTAAGTGCTCTCCATATCCAACACAGGGCTTGAACTCACAACCCTGAGATTAGGAGTTGCCTCCTCTACTGACGGAACCAGCCGGGTGCCCCTGAACTTTGTCTTATTCCCAACTTACCTCTGGTACCCAGAAAAGTGTTTGATGCATAATAGGAGCTCAGTTTATTGATGCATTCGTTGGTAGAGTAAGCTGTTTTTATTCCCCCCAGATCCTCAGGTGGGAATTGAGTATTAGGGGTTAAGAAGCAAAAAAGTCATCAATTCTTCTGTAATTAAATAATCAATGAAGTGACCATTCAGTTAGGAGCTAGGGACTCCAAAACTAATAAGATAAGGAGCTCGCGAGAAAAAGGATGAAAGAAAAGTAATTAAACCAACAATAGTGTCGAGGGTTGAGCTTAAGGTGTGCATGGAATGCTGTAAAAATACAGAAGATGCAAGGCAGAGAGAGCCTTCTGGAGGGAGGGGATGGGGGCTAGGTGCAGGAAGATATTTCAGGCACAGAGAAGGGACAAGGTAAGAATGAGGGGACGTGAAACAGGTTCATGCTTCGGGGCCACCACGGCTTGGTTGGTGCGAACAGGGTCGGACATGGGCAGATAAAATGGCAGAGAATTAGTTGAAAGAGAAGCAGGGGTAGGACCACAGAGAATTTAAGGAAGATTTTTAGCAGGATAATGATAAGAACCATTGTGTGCTAATAAGAGGACCTTCCCCCACTCCCCAAGCCAGACTTTTGATTTTACTGTCAAAATCCAGAAACAGGGATTGTTTCCTCTTGGAGTCTCTTGTCTAGTCCACTGTGGAGGACGTGAAAACCTGAGGTAAGGTTAAGGCAGGGTGGTAAAAGGGGAGAGAGGGGAGTGAGGGTGGCTATGAGGAGACTCGAGAGGTAGAAGTGGGGTTTGAGAACTGGTGGGATGTAGACCAAGAAGGTAGGGCCAACCATGAGCCCTACCCTCTGTCTTTGGGGACGTGGTGAGAGGTGGTGCCATTGAACACATGGCCAAACACAGGTGCATGCCCAGTGGGCATTGAATAGGTGTGTAACCTCCAATACGAAGCAAGCATAGCATGTGGGATGTGACCAAAATGCAACTTTAATTTTTCCTTTACTGTCTCTGTAGGCTTTATTCGGAGCTGGGGTCTTCCCTTGGCCCTGAGTCATCATGGGGGGTGGGATTGGGGCTGAGGGAAATGAGGCCATGATCTGTCCCAACATTCTCAGAAAATAAAAAGTCCTTCGGTGATATAGTTACAAAATAATAAACACTTTTCAAGGTCCCGTTTCAGTCCTTGAAATGTCCCATTCCAGGAAATACCTAAATTGACTTAAAATTTTATCTTCTTCCTTCTTCACCTCATGATTGCTTCAGGATGGAGAACCATACTTGGGGAAAGAGTAGTCCTCCCCTCCTCTGCCCCCCTCCCACGGGCTAGCTGTTGTTTCCTGTCGGCGGACAGAGTCCCAGGGGATGGGATAAACAGGGGAGGAAAGGTGATGGGGATGGCGCCCCATGTCGGGTCCCGGCAGGTGGTCAAAGCTGGTATCCCTGGTGGGGCAGGCACTTAATCAGAGCTGACATTTTCTCCTGGGCCACCTTCAGGACGTTTCCTTTGTGTGGCTGTCTTGATTCAGGCCTATATCTTCTTACTCGGACTGGTGGTTTTCAACTCCTATCCCGCTCAGCATCCTCAGAACACCTACCTCCAGCCTCTTTCTGTGAGGTCTCGCCCCCGCAGACGGCTCTGTGAGACAGGAGCCACGAAGCGCCCCTGCTTGCTCTCCGGCCCAGGGAACCACACGGGGTGAGTGGAGAGAAACTGCTGAGCCAGGAGAAGTCACAGCTTCTCACATCCCACCTGACTTACCTAGAAGCGTGAGTCAGCCACCGGGTCTCTGTGATTCTTGGCTATAAGAAGGCATTTCAAAGCTTTGTGTGTAGCATCTTTTAAAGCCCCGTTTGCTAACTTGAAGAGGGTGGATAACACTATGGTGTGTCCCCAGGGAAGCGAGGGTGAGCACGGAGAGCACGGGAACAACTCCCCGGAAAGCATCCTTCACAGATTTCTTCTTTTTTTTCTATCTCTGACCCTCCCTTATTTTACTGAGGTACAGAATGAAAACAAAAAACCTTACATACGGTGAAATGCATGGATCTGAAGTGTATACATCTGAGCCACAACCACCCCAACCAAATTAGAGAACGTGGCCATCACCCCTGGAGAACGTAACCATCAACCCCAGTCAATCCCCACCTCCCATGGACAACCACCGGTCAGATCTCTATCTCCACACATCAGATCTCCTTCTTCTTGAACTTGACGTAAATGAAATTATATAATGTATACTTATTTATATTTGGTTTCTTTTTTTCTTTCTTTTTTTAAAAAAGATTTTTATTTATTTATTTGACAGATCACAAGTAGGCAGAGAGGCAGGCAGATGGGGGGGTGGGGAAGCAGGTTCCCTGCTGAGCAGAGAGCCCAATGCGGGGCTCGATCCCAGGACCCTGGGATCATGCCCTGAGCCAAAGGCAGAGGCTTTAACCCACTGAGCCACCCCGGTGCCCCATATCTGGTTTCTTAGGTTCATCACAATTCTATTCCATTTCTCTGAAGTCCATCAATGTTTTATGTGTCAATAGTTGACTCTTCTCTTGCTGAATCGCACTCCCTTGTGTAAATGTACAACGATGAGTCCATCCATTTTCCTACTGATGGACATTTGGATTTTGTCTGGTTTGAGATGACTGCAAATAGGGCTGATAGAAATCTCTCTTGGGCAAATACCTCGAAATGTTTCTGCTCGGTCATAGGACAGATAAATGCTCAACTTCGTAAGTACCTGCCAAACCATTTTTTCTAGGTGCGTAAATCATTATGTATTCCCACATGAAAGAGGCTTCCAGTTCCTCTATGTCAATGACAACATTTGTTGTCAGATTTTTAAATTTTGAGACCTATTTTCGTGAAATGATATCTTGTGCTTTTACTTTGCATTTCCAGTGACCCCTCTTCCTTGATGCCCTCTGTTATTCTCTTGCACTTTCTTCTGCATTATAGAATTAATGTGATGTCAGATCTGATGACCCCCTTTACTCATTTGGAACCCAGATGTTTCTTTCCTTCCTTTAGATAGGAAGAGTTTGGATATCCATTTTACTTAGGATTCTTTTTTTTTTTTTTAAGATTTATTTATTTATTTTAGGAAGTGGGGAGGGGCAGAAGGAGAGGAAGAGAAGCAGAGCTCCCCGCTCCTGAGCATAGAGACTAACAAACTTGGGGCTCCACTCGGGGCTAGATCCCAGGACCCTGAGATCACGACCTGAGCCAAAATCAGGAGTCCAATGCCCAACCAACTGAGCCAGCCAGACACCCCATGACTTTTCATTTTGCAGCTGCCTTAGAACTGTATGAATGCAGCTAGACCCATGCACGGCATGCCAAGTACTGTGGGCAGTGCGGGTCCTGATTGTATTGGCCCTCCGGGTCTAGCTGCAGACAAATAAGGCTGGGAATCTAGGACTATCTAATAGGAGACTCGCAGCTCCATTATGGGCAGCTTGGGAGACAGAGGAAGTCAGGATAATGGAAGGGAATGTTAAAGTCCAAATAAACATCTGAACTTCTAGGTCATGCTTATTCAAGTTACCCTAAATTCTCTCACTTGTGGGGACCCACATAGGTACAGCTAAAGGACGTTATAGAAAGATCATATTTGTGGGGCTTTTGCACTTTATGGCTTTAAGCCTCTAGAAAGAGTAAGATCTGCTTTTCTTCTGGGTGTCTCATCTCTATAAGTTTGGGGGGCTAGAAAAGGGAATGCTTCTTCTAGGGCCTCCAAAGCACAGATGGAAGAAGGAGTCTGGAGCTTCATTTCCCTTTACGCCTGAGGCCCCTAAATCCCAGACTGGTCATGCCTTTGTCCCATCTCCCAGCCAACCAGAACCACCTCTCTCCAGAGCCAATTTTGAAAGTCCCTGAAATTTCTGAAGCCCTCACTGAACATGAGCACATATCTGACCTCTGCGTTGATTTCATCACCCAGCTGGCCCCTGTCTGAACCCCAGCCTCCATGGAGAATTCTTGAAATCCATCCTATTCTCCACCTGCAGCTGTTTTCTGGGATTTGAAAAAAAAAAATGATATGGCATTTTTAAGTCTCCCCAATGCCCGCGCTCCCAGATTCCCCTATTCCACCCAGGCTCTTTCACGTCTGATTTTCATCTGTGTTATCGGGTCATTTCGACGCAGCCATAATGCAAGTGGTTAACTATTGAAAGCAAGCCTCCACTCATGCCGGACAGCAAAATTAAAATGGCAGGAAAGTAACTTGAGCCAAGAGAGTATCAGAGACCAGCCATGAGCAGTAACCGATCAATAGACATGAGGGCAAATGGAATTCAGCTGTCCAGCGAGAGGCCAACGCCCACCGCTATTAATCAAAATAACCCTCATGGGCATAGAGTGTAGAAAGGACTGTCTTGCTCTGGTCTATTCCACCGCATTGCTCAAGAGGTCATAATCATTGAGACAACAAATGTTTCATGCTCATCTACCACCTGACAGGCCCCACGCTGGAAGCTGGTGGTACAGAGAGACCCCACACCTAGTAAGGAGAGACCAGCATTAACAAGTAATTTTAATAAATTATGGAGTTATGTTTCTGGATTAAATGTAGTCCAGGGAGTTAAGTGAATAAAGAGCTTATAGTCAGGTGTGCCTTAGTCTCTAAAATTCATCATCTGAACATGTCTTGCTCTTAAACCCCAAAAGAAAAAGATTATTTCATAAATAAATAGATTACCTAGAAAGAAATAACAATAGCCTGATTTGCAGATTCTTGCCCCCCTCTTCCATTTGATTAGCATCTCAATGGCTCCGCCTGGCAAGATTATACTTGATTACAAGTCTAGTGGTTTCACTGAAGCCATAGTTACCATTCGATTATCGATGGCGGGCAGTGGGGATGGGCTGGCCAAGTCCTCCCTTTCCCAGAATCTCTTGTCTATTCTGATGTGACATCTACACTCTTTCTCTGAGCGGCCACATTCTTCACACTTGATTTCTCAGAGCTACCCAGCCCAAAAGTCCCCCCGGGAGGAAGAGTCCAATGGCTTTTGAAAGGGAGCCAATGATTCTGTCTGTCCTTTCTGCTTATTCCCTGTAACGTACTGGGCCATCGTGGACAGAAACAATTCGTGGTCTTAACCTGCTGGGTGACTTGATGTGCGGAGCACCTGACAAAAACCAGGTTTACGCAAAGCTGACGTAACCAGATTTCTCTCAAATGTATGAGAGATTGAAAGAAAGAACAGCTCCCAGCAGCAACAAGGAGGTCTGCTTGCGGATCTGTCCCTCTGATCTGTAACAGATAATTCGGTCTCCATTCCGCAGTGTGACTCTGAGAATGGAGAGGGTGGGAGGGGGCAGGGACCCCATCTCTGCCGAGGACACCCTTCTCGGGGATGCCCGCCCTGCCTGGGAGAAGGCTCTTGACAGACGGTAACCCCCCCTCAGGCAGGGACCCACCCGCAAGCTGCTGATGTCTTGCCACAGCTGTTTCCGTGTTTTATTACGATTTTCTCCGCCTTTCATTTTTCAGGCCAAGGAGAAACTCAGGGGGCCCATCTGTTTCTCTCTTGCCCTTTTCCCTGTTCCCAGAAGCAAAGCTCACACATGCCTGTGCGCGCGAGCACACCCCACACCAGGCCACCACAGGCTGCTCTCAGGACAGCGAAGGGCAGGAACCAGAAGTGAACCCCACCCACCCATCCACACCCCCAGGGACCTGCAGTGAGAGGCCATGTGGGGAGAGAGGAAGGGGCCCTCTCAGAAAGCTGGGAAGGAAGAGTAAATGGTGACAAGGGCAGCAGATAGGGGAGCGAAACCTCGTCAAAGCAACAGGTTTCCTCCCGAGGAGAACATTGTTTTGTTTTTTGTTTTTACTTAAACTCTCCTATTTAAAAAACAAAACAAAAGGGGCCTCGTGGTGTAGATTCACTCTCTTCCAGAAAGCCTAAGAGAAGCGATCCCATCGGGCTTAGGAAGAGTTAGAAACAAATTAAGAGTAACTTTCTCATCAAGATGGAACAAAATATTGTCCTTTCTAAAAAGAACAACACTACGAAAGCCAGCCAAAGCCCCCCCCCCCCCCACCCAGAGGCCCAAGGATGACGCTAGGCCTTGGGGACACTGTCATATTTCGGTTCTAGACTTCAGGACCACCCCTGCTTCCTTCAGGGGCACCAGTAGGTCTGCACGTCCTGTTGGTTCTTTCTTGCCAGCGGGTCCCTTCACAGCCACCACCCCAGGCAAAGCTGGTGCAGCCCCAGTAGATACTGGTACAAGTGTCTTCTTCCTTCTGCTGTCATCAGAGTTTTCTAGAGCACCGATCTTGGGTCTCTGGATTGTCCAAGAAGCTACAACACTAGACCCTAAGGACCACCCTGAGCCAAGCAAGCAAGACTCTAGGTTCTTTTTCAACCTCAGGTTCCCCACCCCGCCCCCCACCACCCCCATGGATCCATTCCCAGTTGTCTTTCTGGATAATCTGTCCCACACCCCCATCACATTGCTGGGTCCCCCATCCTTTGAGGGCAGCGATTCTCAACCTCTGTACTTTGGGCATCGCCTTGTTGGGCTGTCCGGCGCACGGTAGGCAGGTTGGCAGCCTCCCTGGCCTTTAGCCACTCCCTGTGGGTGGCATCCCGCTCCAGCTGTGACCATGTATAATCGCCTCTAGATATTCCCAAATGTCCCCTGGGGGAACAAAGTTGCTCTGGTTCAGAACCATGGCTGTGGGTCTCTGTTCCCACAGTTCTTGGGCTGGAGCATACTTCTACTTCCTTGCCTTACTAGAATTCTGAAGACTTAAATCATCTCCTCCAAAGACCTTGAGCGAGCGAGCCATGGTTGAGCTGGTCTTGGCCTTGCATGTTCCCTCACTACCTTCATAAGTCCCAGATATTTACCTGTGCTTTACTTTGTCAATGCTTCCCTCACTTTTATAGGGGTCTCATCTAGAGCAATTGCTTTCAAGCTTCTGGAGAACCAGAGTTGTGTCTTCCTCTTTTTTCCAGGCTTCACCTGTACCTCTTAGCAATGAATACAGCATTCCGCTCATCACAGAGTAGCTGGCACCTAGTGAGCCCCGAAATCTCTGTGAAAGGAAGGAAGGTCAGGAGGAAGGAAGGACGGACGGACGGACGGGGTGGAGCAAAGGAGAGTGAGAGAAAAGATATTTAATAAAGCTCCGTATAGATGGAAGAATGTGCAGTATTTCTTAATTATCTCTTCATTATCTCTGTCTCTACCCAAATGTTTCTTTGTCTAGAGGGACTGGCACTTGCTTCCCAAATCACTGAAATCATATCTGAAACCTGAAGTCTGGGCAGCCCCAGCTTTGGGTCTGGATGCCAGTAGGACACTGCTTCCTGCTTAATGACAACTTCCGTCTCGAAAACCTCCTGAAAGGCACGGTCTTCACTCCAGAGCTTCAGGGTCTGTAGTTCTGTGCTGGTTTTCCACTGGGGCGTGCTCACTCGGGCCTTGGGTCTCACCAGTGTCAAGTATGAAGAACTTCCAGATGGTGCATGAAGGTGGAAGAGAGAAGAAGCTGTGGGATGCGTGAAAACACTGAGAAGCCAAGCAACCACAATGGGCAACATCTGCCCACATCTCACACGAGGCACAATCGTGCAGACTGCGCTTGGGGCAAGGTCGGGCTGAGCCTGAAGTGAGACCAGAGGGAGGAAGTGAGCCTGGAGAAGGAAGACAGAGTCGACTCACTGGTTTTTCCCAATAACTTCCAGGGTCATTTCAAAGAGCACATGAGATCGTACATGGCGCATTGTGCGGGGCCAAGAGACGGGCTTCCATCTCTCTTTGCCACTTCTCCACACTATGCTGTCCTACTAGCCTTCAAGGTCACCTAGCGCTCTGACTCCCATCTGTGTGTCTATTAAGCCATAATCCCAAGCACAGACCTCATTACTCACCACAACGGTCTCACCACTCCTACCAACAGTTTCCCTGGCCCTCTCTTATTTGCATGATAAAATTCAGAAACTCCTGAGATTGTCCCTGTCCCACCTTGCCTTTCTCACCTCCTTCCCCTTTGTTACCTCTTTTCATTGCCCTAGTGTTTTCACCAGTCTCAAGCTCTTGCCGCTTCCCTTGCTTGCTTCTGTTTGGCTCATGGTCTCCTTCCACCCGGTTCCATCCATCTCAACAGTGCAGACCTTCCTGAGCCTTCCCGGCTTCACACTCCCACCCAAGGTAAAGGACCTTTCTTTCCCCCAGAACAGCAAAGCGTATTGAAGGGGCTGTTGTATTTGATCACACCTAAGATGCCACTGATTAAAAGACAAAACGTGTATCTTCAAAAAATGAAACAAATATATGTTCTGAAAACTTGTCTTTCCTGTACAATTTAACCTGCATCACTGCTACTGTGTATGTGTTCTATTTCTGAGCTGTGATCTTTTTTCTTTTATTTGTTTGACAGAGAGAGAGAGAGAGAGAGAGAGAGAGCACAAGCAGGGGGAATGGCAGGCAGAGGGAAAGGGAGAAGCTGACACCCTGCTGAGCAGAGAGCTTGACGAGGGGCTCCATCCCAGGACCCCGGGATCACTACCTGAGCAGAAGGCAGACACTTAACCGACTGAGCCACCTAGGCCTCCATGAACTTCAATCTTCTTAAAGGCGTGGCCTCCTACTGGCCCACTTCTGTGCTCCTCCTCCATCCGAGCACAGACCCAAAGCCGTATTTACACATAGAGGTGAATGTATTCAGATCTGTATACAAAATGGGCAGTAAGGGGCGCCTGGGTGGCTCAGTGGGTTAAGCCTCTGCCTTCGACTCGGGTCATGATCCCAGGATCCTGAGATTGAGCCCCGCATCGGGCTCTCTGCTCAGCAGGGAGTGTGCTTCCTCCTCCTCTCTCTCTCTCTGCCTGCCTCTCCCCTTCCTTGAGATCTCTGTCTGTCAAATAAATAAATAAATAATCTTCAAAATGGGCAGTTAAGAACGAATCAATATTTCAGACTGCAACAATCCTGGTACAAACACCCAACTCCTTAGGTTTTGTAGTTAAAAATGTATACTTGCTTCTTTTAATGGCCCAACTCATCACACATCTCAAACTATTAACTTATATGGACAAAATATAGACATTTATACAAATGAGGAAGAGCAAAAAAATTACAAACTATCAGAACATATCGCACCAGAGCACCTGCTGAGTGTAGATGCTCTACGAACACCCCCGACGGGGGCATTTTGCCTTGATGCTTGCATAGCCCCAGCAGGGAGGTGAGTGAGTTCCTCGAATGCCACTTCTCAGATGGGCGCCCATGTTCATCTCCACAGGGTCAGGTCCCAGCCTGAGAGTGGCCGAGGAAGAAAATGAACCCACTCTATCTTGATGCCGGAATCTGAGCTCAAGAATTTCTAAACAACCTGGTCACCTGGGTGGCTCCGTTGCTAAGCGTCTGCCTCCAGCTCAGGTCATGATCTCAGGGTCCTGGGATCGAGCCCCACATCCGGCTCCCTGCTCGGCGGGAAGCCTGCTTTCCCTCTCCCATTCCCCTTGCTGTCTTGCTCTCTCTCTCTCTCAAATAAATAAATAAAATCTTTAAAAAAAAAAAATTTCTAAATAACACCTAGTCTACCTCTCTCATCCAAGAAGCAGAATGTAGTCCCTCTCCTAGAGAAAAGTGCACCTCACTGCCAGGCCAGCCAGCAGCTGCTCTCCCGCTCCTCAGGGAAGGAATCGAGTACCTCTGGAGAGGATTCCAAGGGAAGCCACGTGAGCCACGAGGAGACTCCTGGAACTCTCCTCCCTCCTCCGAGGGAGAAACCAGCAAGGACCTTCCCATTTTGTGCCCAGACCTTGACCGGGAGTTTCCTGGGGGGGGAGACCTGGCTCCTGCATCAGGGAGGCACTGGGGACCCTAGAGCAGAGACATCTGGTCAGCTGTGCTTGCTGTGGGTGAAAGTCCATTCTCGGGGCGGGAAGTGGGCTCAATGGAATGAACTAGACTATATGCATGGTTGGGGAAGGAAGGAGTAAAACTGGCTGAGCCCATGAGCTGGGGAAGCCTTGAAAACTATGCTCCAAGCCACTGCCTTTTCTCATCCACTCTGTGGGAGCAAATAATCACTACTCACATTGCGTGAGGTGGTTTCCCCTTAGCTGCCTCGTTGTGCTGGGGGTCCCAAGAAGAGCCCCCTCGATTTTCACTACTAGGGCATGGAAGCTTTTCTTTTTACCTAGGAAAATGTCATGCAAGTGGTGAACATTTGCAGATATGGAGAAATACGTGCAACCGCGTTGCAGACAGGCAGAAAGAAGGAGTAGAAGACCCACACACTCCAGCTCCCAGCGGAAACCTCCAATGACCACGCGCGCGTGCCCTGCCGTTCACCTGGTGCCCTGGAAATGAAAGAATGAGATCTAAGGCAAGATGATTTCCTGGACTCCTACTTCGTGGCTTGTACTGAGCACTTGTTTCGTGTAGCGTCCCGGTGACGTCCTGAGGCAGGGCCCATTTGCCCCCTTTTCCAGGTACTCAGGAAGGAGGTGGCCCTGAGAAGAACCACCAAGACCCAAGGATCAGGTGGGTTAAGGACCTGAGAGCAGGAGACCGCTGACTGGAGCCTCACTGGGACTCCAAGCTTCTGGGCAGTGAGGCTGCATCTCACACCGCTCCTGCCTGTCCTCACCCCCAGGGATTATACCAGAACGCATCCTTCAACAAGATACCCTATGTGAACTCTGGAAAGGGTTTCCACTCTCCCCCCGAGGTAGACGGGGTGTCTTCCTTCCACAACCGTCGATACGCACTTGGATTCAGAATTCACGGGAGAAAATTCGTCCCATTCATCCATGTACAATGCATTCCTGCTTACCTTTCGGTCGTGAGAATAAAACACCATCGCAGGGGACTGATCCCTGAGAGTGGTGCAGAGTTCCCCTTCCTACAGCATAAAAACACACCATCCTATAACCCCGGCATCTTAGCCTAACCCTCAACTGACCGCGTGTGCTTTGAACAAACAGATGCTTTCCCAGTAGGAAAGAACACAATGCCCCCAGAGATGCTAAACCTGGACCATGTTTACTTTTGATCATCTCCGTTTATAGGGCTGCGTGATCTGCCCACTGGGCTCTATTTTCTACCTAAGGGATTGTTACCCTGAGTTGCTGGGGCTCTGAGTTCCTTATCCCCCTACAGTGGTCTCAAGTCATAAATTTCAAGCGGCTATTAACTTGGCCAGACAGATTTTTAAGACTCCTATAGACAGCATACAATTAACCATCTCCTGTCAGCTGGAAAATCAGCTCAATGGCCATTCAAGTTCATGTCCAAACTCCTTTACATTAAGAAACGCTTAGAAAGGTTCCTTGAGTCTCAGAACTAGGATCTCTTTGAAACTATAGAGACAAGAAGAAGTTCAAATGGGAAATAGAATTGGCCATGAGGAGGAAGGACTACCCCAGTGTAATATAGGCACATGAGCTAGAATTTTTTAAAACTCCATTCTTTCGGAAGACTCAGAAAGAAGGAAAGCAATGCTCCAAAAGGGGTCAGTGTTCTCGCCTAGTTAGTTGCTATCCTTTTGTCTGGTTCATCCTGTCGTGGCTGGGAAACGCTCTTAGCCCCGATGGGCTGCTGTAATCGAACAGTACAATAACAGAAATTCATATCTCATAGTTCTCGGGGCTGGGAAGTTCAAGATCAAAGCTCCAGTGAATTCTGTGTCTGGTGAGAGTCCACTTTCTGGTTCATAGATCCTGTTTTCTCGCTGTGTCCTCACAGGGCAGAAGGGGGCTAAGGAGCTTCTGGGTCTCTTTTACAACGGCACTAATTCCTTTCATGAGGACTTCACCCTCATGACCTAGTCACCTCCCAAAGTCCCCAGCTCTTAAAACCATCTCCTTCATATGTTCGGACTTCAACATATGAATTGGGGAAGGTTGGGGGGGGGGTCGGGCAGTGGCAGCGCGGCGGGATGGGGGGAGGGACACAAGCATTCAGTTGGTAAAGGAGAAAAATCAATACCCATGTAACCAGGACAGGGGCTCTAATGAGATGACTTCATTAGTGTACATCATTATTTTAACCATAGTCAAAAACTTCAGCGTGTCAAGAATTAAAAAGTAAAAGTATCCTAAAATAATACAATAAAATAAAGCATACTGGGATTTCCTGATTAAGAAAGCATTCTCAACCCTCTAAAAATACAAAACCAACATGAGATTGCTGATTTCTCTCTTTCTGCCTGAAAATGACAACATTCACTGTGAGACCTAAATTTAAAGATCTCCAAAGGGAAAATAAAAAATTGCTGAATCTTGAAATTCCAGGACAACACATTTGGGGTCTTGAACTTGAACCTTTTATGGGAAATCTATTTAAATGCAGATTATAACTTTCTACCTGGGGTTCCTAATCTGTTTTGCCACCAAATCAGATAGGGACACCTTTCCCCAAAGTGGAGCCCAGGCTACGCTTGAGTTCGGTTCTCCCTTTCTTCTGCCTCCCTCCCTGGGTCCTCTTCATGATGGCAGCTCCAGTGCGCCTACTTTCCTCCTGCCTGGAGCCCAGCTGTTCAGCAACAAGTGCCTGACAGAGGTGTGAGGAGACGATGAGCAGGGGCTGTGGGAAATGAAGAAGAGCAAAACACTTGTAAAGTCTGGAAGCAGTTAGACCAGAGTTGTCTTTCTGTCCGCAAATGGGAATCAAAGTTATTATTTATACTGTTGTTCAGCTACATTTCAACTGAAGCTGTATCAAAGCCTAGTTAATTTATAGCAGAGCCACTAAGTGAAAAGATATATTCCGAATTCCAAACAAAGTTACAAATGTAGGCTTGGGAAATAGTCTGTTCTTGAGTTGGAAATTACAAGTCTTTATGAAGAGACCATGAAGACTGGATTCAATGATTTAACTCCTTTCTCAAGACTTTTGGTCGATCAGACTACTGATCGAGCTTGCCTTTAACCCAGATAGCTCATTTTCATCCCATAAAAACCATTACCAATTGGATGTTTTGAAATTAAAATCTTCAGGAATTTCCTGTTGACCCTGTCGAATTTCATTTGGTTTATCTAGATCAACTACCAACTCTCACATCATTCTGAATTTTTATTGGTGAAGCTCTATACATGAGTTATCCCTTCCAATTACTGATCAACACATTCAATAAGCATTTCATCGAATTGTTATTAATGAAAATGTCGAGTGGGACCGTGGCAAAGTAGAATCCAAATGATCTTCCTCTGGACATTTTCTGCCATCTTAACTCTGACTTGGTAGGGAACTGTTGAAACATGCTTATAGGAGATGGCCATCTTGGGCACAAGGACAAGGCAGCCGCCTATCTGTCTCAAGTCCCTCTGGTTTTTGATGCCATCCTGCTGTGAGTACCACCCAGTTTCGGTGTTAGAGCTTCATGAGCTGAGACCTGACAGCTGGTTTTTTCTTCCATCACACCTTCTAATAAAGACTCACAAAAAGGGTATTTAAATTAGCACCTACCGGATCTGCATTTAGTGAAAATACCTTTTGAAATACTAGATGACGATATAGGACTTCAAATAATTCTATTTCTCAAAACCAAATGTGAGCTTTACAAAAACACGTATGAAGTCTGCTGAAACCCCTAGTCTCATTCTCCAAGCCAGCTGGGGGGGGGGGGGGGCACAAGATGCCCTTCTTTCTCCTTCTCAGGGACACTGTGGGGCAAAGCTAAGAAACTCAAAGTTACTTTTAGGTGTAGTAATTTCGACTCTGGCAATCAAATCTTGTTCTGGGGAGGAGAGAACGCCTCATACCAGGAGATGCGTTGTAGATAAGCCTTCTAGAACTGGCAGCCCCACAGTAAAAACGGTTGGGCTTCTCAACAGACCTGTTACATACAATGTGACAAAACAGGGCACTATCAGATCATGAGCTGTCCAGTCCCAGCAAGCCTGCCACCCCCATGGTGGCAATGGCAGGGCCACAACTGTGGTGGGGTGGGGGATGGGTCTGTCAATGCAATCAGTCATCTAACAGTCTCGGAGGCCACCTGGGTTCCTCGTGAGGGGACACAAAGACAATGGAAACCACTGAGTGGAAGAATGAACAAGAGAAGAAAGGAAGGATGGTGACCTCTAGCGCATATCCCACCTGGCTTATCGTGTGCCAGGTATGTTCTGGGCACTTTGTGTCATGGGACAAGGCACTACGATCTCCATTTTACTTGTGAGGACACTGGGGCAGCAAAGAGTTAAGTCACACGGCCAAAGTCAGGTGGCTGGTAAATATCAGAGATGGGATTTGTACCCAGATGATCTGGCTCCAAACCCTCCCTTTGAGGTCTACAGCCTCTGGAGCTGGGGGAGGAAAGCAGGATGGACCAGAGCTGCTACATCACTCCAAGTTCAAGTCCTTCAAGGGAGGGCTGACGGGAACACTAGGAGAGAACGGCTTGCTCAGGTCCCAGCCAGATTTCAAGGTCCTTGAATAGTCCATGCCACTTGTGTCTCTATCCTTTGCCCTGTATCCCACTCCCACACTTGACCTTGGTACCTTCTGCCCCACCTACTCCCACAGCAGCTTCTCCGCTCCCCCCCGCATATCACCAATTACAAGGAGGCTGGCAGCAGTGACAAGCCATCTGTTTTTAATTAAACTACACACACTCACACCTCTTTCTTGGTCATTTCCTAAGAGGTGGGAGGGAGAAATGGGGGTCTGGGGAGGTTTTGAAAAGCATTCTTTCCACCTCGTAGCGCCCTTTCCTCCCCTCTAAGAGCCCCCGCCCCAGGGGATGTTCCACTGGGTGAGGGGCTAGGGCTTTCCACTGTGACTAGGCAGAGGGACAGGAGAGAAAGAGGGAGGGAAAGGGGTAAGGAGGGGCAGGAGGAGGGAGGGCACTGGAGGAGGAGGGAGAGGAGGAAAGAGGAGGGGGAGGGGAGGGGAAGGGAAGGTAGAGGAAGGGGAGGAGAAAGGGGGGGAGGAGGAGAAGAGGGAGGAGGAAGAGGTTTGCCTCTCAAAGATGCTTTTCCCATGGAAATGCGCTGTGGCTGGTGCCCATTAGCATCCCTAATGCATAATAAGGATTCAGCCTATTGTCATGCAAATTAATTCAGATGACAACACTCTCTCCTCGACAACATGCCTGGGCACGGGGAAGTTTCTCACACTGCCTCAGCCAATGCTAACTGGTGGTCTCCACCCTCTTCATTAATTATTTTACCCCCTTCACTCCTGCAAGGTTTGTTTTTGGCTATGACCCCCCCTTTACTCCCCAGCTGCTGCTGGCTACTTTTCATTCTAGAGCGCTTGAGAACACCCCATAAGCAAAATAAAACAAAAGGAAAGTAAATAACAACTAGAGGACAATCTGCATTTCAGAGTCCTGAAAAGGAAGGGTCTGCTTGAAGAGGGAGGTGGGGTTATTTCCAGGCATCCAATGAGCAAAGGCCCCTTTATTCCCTTGTCCCTTTTGGGTAAGACTACCTAAGCAGTATCTCTTTGTCCTGCTGGTCATTTGGGGCCTGATAAGATGGATTCTTTCTGAGCTTGACTACAAAGGGGCTGAGTCATTCTTGCCATTGTCTTACTGCCAACCTCTTACTCCAGGCCACTGACCCAGTGTTTCCCACTTGTCCACATCTGCAGGCTTCCGGCTAGCGCTGCCTGGGGCTGAGACCAGGTCTTGCTCCGGAGGGAGTTCTCTGTCAAAAGAAAGAGTAAACATGGGATGGCTTGGACCAAGCCAGGGAGCGAGAGCATTTACAGCCCATTTGCGCTGCCAGGGTGGGCTCAGCAATCCCCTTCCATCTCTGCCCCACTTGAACGTCCAGGCAGGTCATACCCTGACCCCTCTCCTGGCCTGATGATTTCTCCCTTAAGTGAAGAGTTGGCCTCACCCTTACTTCCAGAACTATCCCTTCTTGTTCTACACACAGCAGAGCAGACCAGCTGTACCCCCGTTAGGGAATCTGAGGACCAAGCCAAGTTCGGATGGTCTCCCTTTGCTGCGTGATCTCAGGCAAGTTACTTACCCTTTGCGGGTCTCGGTTGACTCATCTCTAAAATGGGAGTAACAAAAGTACTTGCCTAGTAGGGCTGTTATGATGATAAACTCACAATACAAGTAAAGCACTGGAAACAATGCCTGGGACATTGTGAGCCTTTCTCATTAAGAGTTAGTTAGCATCGGGGTGCCTGGGTGGCTCAGTGGGTTAAGACTCTGCCTTCGGCCCAGGTCATGATCCCAGGGTCCTGGGATCGAGCCCCACATCAGGCTCTCTGCTCAGCGGGGAGCCTGCTTCCCCCTCTCTCTCTGCCTGCCTCTCTGCCTACTTGTGATCTCTGTCAGTCAAATAAATAAAAAGAAAAAAAAAAAAACTTTAAAAAAAAAAGACAAGACTCTGCCTTTGGCTCAGGTCCTGGGATTGAGCCCCGCGTAGGGCTCTCTGCTCAGCAGGGAGCCTGCTTCCCCCCACCCCACGCCCAGTCTCTGCCTGCCTCTCTGCCTACTTGTGATCTCTGTCAAATAAATAAATAAAATCTTTTTAAAAAAGTAGTTAGCATCAGTAATTTTCCCAGACGTTTTCCTTCTTTTAGTTTATCTAGCTAACTCTCCTCTTTCCAATTCAGCAGAGTTCACTCCCCTACCTCTTGCTTCTAACCCTCTGGGCAGCCCTGTTCCAGTTTTTGTTGCCGTTTATGACAATAAAACTCCTAATTAGGCAAAGCTTTGCTGACAAAGAGAGCATGTGACCCAGGGACTACCTTTGTCCCCTGAAAATCCTGACATTTCTACCATGCATCTGAGTAGATGGCGTAAGGAAAGATGGGGAGAGAAAGATATTCTAGAAATTGACTTTTAGCTTAAACATTATCTGAACAACAGGCTTTGTAGCTGGACACAAATTATATGCAAATCACATGCAAATCTGAATGTAAATACTTTGGGCCTAGGGAGAAAATCCTTGAGGAGACATTCCCATTCCCTTGTCCCCTGCTTCTCAAACTGCACTTTGTTTTCTGATTGGTTAGTTTGGAATTCATCATAAAGATTCAAAGGTGTGTATAATTTTCCGAAAGGGTTCAATTCACCTGTTTGGCAAGGGTCAGAGGCTAAAGAGACCTTGAGAAGCAGACATTCTTGCATGAACTTCTTCCGTGGAAGGGAGTGTTCTGTCCACCCACCCCTACCCTCCCTCCCAACTCCTCCACCCCCCCAGGCCCAGCCAAGAAAAAGTGTAAACATCAAGGACAAGGTCAAGAGCCAGTGCAACTACAACCCTTTGGAGGGCTCTTGGTTGGGCGGGGAAGGGCCCCTGAGGGTTTTGGACCCTCAAAATAGCCAGAAATCTGTGTGTTTCCTGAGTGAGCTCATGTTCCCATTCCAGGGAATGGCTGTGTCATGGTTGTGCTTTCCTCCATCTTCCTACTTCCTTTCTGCTTCCTCAGAAGCAGTGATGATCATGCCTCGTACAGAAAAACAGAGAACAGAAACCGTCCCACTGAAAGCACAGATTCACCAGCACCTCACCTGTCCTCTCCTCCCCTAGTGCTCCAAGGATACATCGCTCCTCCTACAAACCAATTGCTCTGAGTCCTCCTGGGGACCTGGCGTCCTCGTTAGACTCCTCTCTGAGACCCTCTCAAATTCCCCTTTCCTTCTTGTGCTTGTTCTCCAGCATTCAAACATCAAATTGATAAAGACATTCAATGGATGTCCTCTGTCACACACGTAGAATATTGCCTCTTATGTAACAAGTGTGCCTAAGAGTTTGCTGTGAGTGTTCAGTGAAAAGCTGGTCCAGCTCATTAGTGTCAGGGACATGGATCCCAAAACAATGAGATTCATTTCTTTGTCCAAAAGCAGCACTGTCTAGTAGAGCGTTCTGGGATGATGGAAATGCTCTGTTGCTGTGCTGTACGACATGGTAGCCACCAGGCCCACGTGTGGCTGTTGAGCTCTAGAAATGGGGCTGGTACAGCCAAGGAGCTGAATTTTTAAATTTTATTTTGATGAAATTCACGCAGACACACCAGGTCAGCGGCTACTGTTTTAGATAATGTAGCTCTACACATGAGGCCAAAATTTAAAGGATTGATAGCATCCAGTGTGGCCGAGAGTGTGGGAAGACAGGGGCCCCCATACACTATGAGTGTATCAGCAGCTGTGGCCTTTTGTAGGACTGCGTGGCCCTACCTGTCCACTCAAGTGCGCATTTCTCAAGGTCGCAGAATCCAGGCTAACAAGAACTCACGTAAGGGCACAGAGAGCTAAGAATAAGGAACGTATAATTTGCAAGTGTATGTGCTTGTTTCCAATTTTTCACTCTTGCACAGTACGACATAATAAACATCCTGGCTTTTCTGTAAATGGACGATAATCATCGTACAAAGAGTTATTGAGAGAATAGGAGCTACTTTATCTTAAGAGCCTAACATGGGTTCCAAAGCAGATGCTTAATAAATGGTGAGTTTTATTAATCATCATCATCACAGGAGTAACATTGGTAGGGTCAGAATTGGGAGTCAAAGCCTTGCAAGCGGTTCCTAAAGCTTCCTGGGTTTCTGCGTAAGCAAAACTCAAGGGGTAGCAGCTGGCTGAGTGGAAGAAGTTGCCAAAGGAAAAATATGTGAGAGATAGAAGCATCCGTCCAAGAGGGGCATACCCAGATTCAGAGCCCATCCCTCACACTCCTCCACGATGAATTACCCTTTCTTTGCGTGATGGAAACCGAGCAGACACCAGAGTCCCAATGACCTGTGTTGAAATTCCAGCTTTTCCCTTTAAAAGCTCTGTGTCCCTGGGCAAGTTAGCAAACTCCTCTGAACCTTGGTTTACTTACCTGTGGTTTACTTACCTGTCAGCCAGCTGTCAGATCCCCACTGGTGAACAGCCCAAAAAGAACTCCTGTGTTATAGGATGGACTGTGTCCTCCTCAAAATTCACGGGTTCAAGTCTTAAGTCCCCATACCTCAGAATGACTGCATTTGGAGACAGGGTCTTCAGAGACATAATTAAGTTAAAATGAGGTATGTGGCTGGGGTCCCTGTAAGAAAAAGAGATTGAAACACAGGCACTTACAAAGGAAAGGCCATGTGAAGACACGTGGAGATGATTATTTACAAGCCAAGGGGAGAGGTCTTCAAAGAAATCACCCTGCCAACACCTTGATCTTGGACTTCTAGCTTCTGTTGGGTAAGCCCTCCCACCTATGCTGTTAGGGCGGCCCGAGAAAATGAATAATGAATGAATGAATCCTCCCAGAGTATTTTATTTTACTCTTTTATTTCATTTTCAGAGATCATGTTTGATTTGAGTTTTATTTTACTTGTTTGTCCCAAGTTTTTATTTGAATTCTGATTAGTTAACATATAGGGTAGTACTGGTTTCAGGGGTAGGATTTAATGACTCACCACTTACAGGCAATTACATACACTTACTCTTACATCCAGTGCTCAACATAAGGGCTCTCCTTCATACTCATCCCCCCTTTCAACCATTCCCCTGCCCACCTCCCTCCATCAACCCTAAGTTTATTCTCTCTAGTTGAGTCTCTTACAGCTTGCTTCTCTCTCCTTTTTCCTTCCTTCTGCTATGTTCATCTGTTTTATTTCTTAAATTCCACATATGAGTGAAATCATATGGTATTCGTCTTTCTCTGACTGACTTATTTCGCTTAGTATGATACAATCTAGCTCCAACCACATCATTGCAAAAGGCAAGATTTCATTCTTTTTGGTGGTTGAGCAATATTCCTTATACATATAGGCCACATCTTCTTTGTCCTTTCATTAGTTGATGGACACCTGGGCTCTTTCCATAATGTGACCATAGTTGATAATGCTGCTATCAACATCGGGGTGCATGTGCCCCTTCAGATCAGTACTTTTGTGTCTTTGGGGTAAATATCTAATAGAACAATTGCTGGCTTGTAGGGTAGCTCTAGTTTTAACTCTTTGCGGAACCCCCATGTTATTTTCCAGAGTGGCTGCCCCAGTTTGCATTCCCACTTACAGTGTAAGAGGGTTCCCCTTTCTCTACATCCTCCCCAATACCTGTTGTTTCTTGTGTTGTTAATTTTAGCCATTTTGACAGGTGTGAGGTGATACCACACCATGGGTTTGCTCCCAGAGTATTTTAAAGTTTCACAGTAACTTCTAGAACACCTTTGAGGTCTACAGGAGTCAGTCTCTAAGGGGAAAACTCTTGCCACAGTACAAGCAGTAGAAGAAACATACTTGGCCTGTTGCTGTCGTGTACAAAGCTGCCTCCATTCTGGCACTATTTCCCTGTACTGCTTCTTGGGCTCTGAGCACAGTGTGTGGAGTCTGAGGACTTCTCCTGGGAATGCTCCATCAGATGTGAAGGCAGTAGGAAAGATAAGGGGAGATATCTGGGCCACAGTGTGTATGCCCTTGAAATTCCTCTTGCCCAAGACCTTATTTGGTTCAGTGCCTCAGCATTGCTTCCACCAGTCCAAAACAGGACACAGTAGGTCCAGGAGCTGAGTGCGACAGGATCAAGACAATCATTAGGTCTCTTCTACGTTAACATCCTCTAATAGTGTGTGTGTCATCCTTTCTCTTTCTGTGCTCCCCTTCTTCCTCATTCTCTGTCCCACGCACTCCTGCTCTGTCCTTCCCCATCCCTATCCACATTTCTCGTTTTGTCCCCATGTTGTCCTTTTTCTACCACCGTCATTCCTCCCTCCCTCTATCCCTTTTAGAATCTTTGGTGGAAATAGGTTGGAATTATGGAAGGTGACCAAGGCTTGGTCTAGAGGCTTCCTTCCCTCGGTGGGGATAAACAGTCCTGATCTCTCTTTGTAGGGGTCCCTAAGCTTAGAGACATCCCACGGCTTCACTGGATCCCGTAATGGACTTCAACTGGGTTGTCTGTCCTTCCCCACCCCTTTCCAGGAATGCAATAACCAGGGAAAGAAATCTTGATCCCGAATTCATTTCCACAAGCCCTTCTATGACCAGAATGTGCTTTT
This sequence comes from Enhydra lutris kenyoni, assembly GCF_002288905.1. Taxonomy (NCBI): domain Eukaryota; kingdom Metazoa; phylum Chordata; class Mammalia; order Carnivora; family Mustelidae; genus Enhydra; species Enhydra lutris. Next base: position 1,940,383 of record NW_019154141.1, on the reverse strand, counting down.
TCCCCAGGCTAGTCTCCTACGGGGTCCCTCTTTTTGCTACTTTTTGCTACTTCCCCTGCACGTTCTACCACCATTATGCGGGTAGAGAAATGCAAACAAGCCCTTAGCAGGCATGAGTCCTGTGAAGACCCAACGAACACAGAGGGAAAGAAAGGAACCATGGAACCAAGCCCATTTCTTCCCACTTCTTGCCTGCATCTCATTTAGACCAGAATGAGTTTCCCGTGGTCGCATGCCTGCTTTCCCGGACGACTTGAGCCCCTTGAACTCTGTTCATTTCACTGAGGTTCCCTCGTGCCTTGGGCCATCAAAAGAGACACATGGTTGGCTCCTCTGGCCATCTTCCATATGACTTCATTTGCAAAGTCCAGGGGAAAGGACAAGCCCAGGCACGGCATTCGGTTCCCTTATCAATGTGGGGGACGGCGGGGGGAGGCTGACAGGGTAGAACAAGGCAAGACAACCTCAAAGGCAGCCCTTCCATCAGAGGACTCCTGCTTTTGATTTTGCAGCTTGCACAAAAGATCTCACTACGCCTGCCAATCGCCCCAGCAAGGGGGTGGGGGTGGGGGGTGACGGGTGCAGGGGGTGCGGAGGGGAGGAGAGGAAAGCCAAGGCATCATTCAAGCTGCCTGTCTTGGCCCGTCATTCCCGGTCTGTGCGTGGACTGTGCTTCTCTGTTCTCATAACTCACTTCCCCCGAGGTGTCACGGTGTGAAGGGACGAGGCAAGTTTCCTCATGGTTTCTCTAATCCTCCCATGTCAAGTAACATATGCATCGCTCCCCTACCCTCAACACGGTCTTGGCAGGTCCTCCACCAACATCTGTTGCCTGAGGTCTGCCCCATACAAGCTTCCCCTTCATCAGTTGACAGGGCCAGTAGGTAAAGCCCTTGTCTTCCTTCCCCTTCTGCCAGCTCGCAGCTTGGGGTCCCTGGGCCCAGCCCTGGAACCATCAAACAAGGCCAGGAGGCGGAGGCCGTCCCAGGGGTGCCTCCCCAGAGCCATCTCCCGCCCCAGCCCCCACCCGAACGCCGCCCGGGTGACCTCCTCGACAATACCAGTAATTTGTCTTGGAGACCCGCCATACCTACAGCAAACACAGGAAGGATTAGAACACAACATATGCCGCACAGCAACAGAAACATGTGAAGGTCCTTCCTGGGCCTGGAGGATTACTGAGGGGGAGGAGAGGCAGAGACAGAAAGCAAGACCGATGAATGTCCAATCAGAGAAACCCCGCATGTTCCTCCAGAATGGAAAGGAAATGGATGTCTCAGAACTGGGTGTGTTGAGGTCAAATCTGATAGGGGCTTTGAGCTGTAGCCGCTTTAAAGCTCATTGGTGACAGATGTGGACTTTCGCCAAGTCAACCACAAAATAGGATCAAAGGAAGTTGAAAAACAACAACTGGAGTTCCCTAGCTGAAGACATTGCTGCCCTCGGAATGCTGGCCCGGTGGACCGACCAGGAAGTGCAGGAGAGACCAGTGCAACATCAAAATGAAATGCGGGTAGGGGCACACAAAAAACACCAAAGATCCAGAAACCGGTGTGATCCCTCCAGGGTGGGAGGTATTCTCCGTTGCAGGGAACAATCAGGAAACACGCACCAGGCCGCCCTCGAGGGACACCTAGAACCAGTGCTGTTAACTGTGAGAGCAGATCTCTTCACCTGCATTCAAGGAAAGAGTGGCTGAGTAATAATTACTGCATTTTAGAGGTGAAAGGGACAGGGAAGTGAAGTGGGTTTCAGATGACTGTCTTTGAGGTCAGAATAATTAAGTTCTAATCTGGGTGTTGCCGCGTCGTGGCTGTGTGACCCTGAGAAAGTCACTTAACCTCTCTGGGTTTCGTTTTCTCATGCGTAAACAGGGTGGATAACACTATTTATCTTAAAGGGTTTTAAGGATTCAAGATATGTACTGCTCGAAACGTGCGTGGCAAGTGTAAAAACTCGACAGATGTGAACTATTCTGACATACATTTGGAAGAATAAATTTACATTCTCTAGACTGTCCACCTGGGAAGACAGGATCAAAAGCACTGTGTGTGTGTGTGTGTGTGTGTGTGTGTGTTCACAGTTATGAATTCCAAGAGTCCTTATCACGTGACAGTAATTTGCACATGAAAATTGTGTTGTACAAACACATGTAAATTTCAAATTCCTTGTTCCTCACGTTTAAAGCCAGGCTCCACAACCCAACCAGTGAAGGTCAAAGGCAACGAAAATAACAAAAATAATCGCCTTGAGAAGAGAAGCATGCCTCAAAACACATGGGCTAGCACTTTCTAGTTGTGGTCGTGTTCTAACCTGTTCCTTAGTCGGTGAGGATAGTTAGAAACATTAACCCCTACTTAGTTACCTAGCTGCCTTGCCACCAAGGGAGTACCACCCCGTCTGTCCCTCCCAAACCTTCTGAATCAGCTTCTCGCTTGTGTTCTCACACAGTCTGAAGACCTGGAGCTCTCCGGTCCCTGCAGCCCAGTTCCACGTGGATCAGCTGCCCAGGGGTCAGGCTTCGTGATGCTGCAGCCCTGTGGGAAAGGGGATACGCAAGCATCACTAATTCTGGGGCCAAGCCTCTTTACACATCCACCCACAAATGTGCCCAGCTGTGGCAGGGGAGCTGGGGGTCCTTTCGTGTCACCCATCACCCCTTAGCCTTTCCTCTCCGAGGAGCTTCCTGCAGTGAAGAAGCTGATACCTCCTCCATGGGCACATCTCCAAGGCCGGCTGCGTGCTCCCCGCGTAATAATCGCCGAGTTTGGGGCGCACCCCACACTCCGGGTCTTAATGATGGGGGGACGGGGACAGAATATCCTGACAAAGAAAATTTCTCAGCAAACAGTGGAACAGAATTTCACTGAATGAACGAGATAGCGTTCCGGTTTTTAGATCTACCCAAAGACAGCTATGCAAGACGTCCCCGACAGACAGGCATTGCAAATAGGTTTCATCCCATCTCGGCAACCAACCCTGGGCGCTGGATTCCTGAACCATTCTGCACCCGGCGATTGTGAAACCATAAACAGACACTATGTTCGCTGTGATTGGTCAGCAGTGTCTACCGCATGCGCGGGAGGAGCGTAACAGTGATTGGTCAGCAAAGTCTACGCTGTGCACGGGAGGAACTTAACAGTGATTGGTCAGCAGTGTGTACCGCGTGCGCGGGAGGAACTTAACAGTGATTGGTCAGCAATGTCTGCAGCCCTGTTGGCCCTGGGTAGGTTCCTTGGATGCTGTAAAACTCCTCGTGTTTTCATGTGACTGTTCCAAGGAGTCCTTGAATCGTTTCTTAAAATTCCTAGGCCTTCATTTCCATTTTCTTAGGACATAGAAGGGAGAGGGGAAGGAAGAGTTAATTTTTTACAAAAATGTTTGAATGAACTGGTATTTATATATGTGAAAACAGGCATGGAAATCCCCCTCTCCGAATACCAGATCTAATCCTAGAGGGTTCAGTAAAAGTTGATTTCTGCAACTGTAGCGGACTTCATTTTCTGCCGCCCTGAAATAAATATATCAGTAAGCTTGTCTCTCCAGCCACGTACCTACCCACCGGCATTGTGGTATCACCACGTGACTCTCTGAAACCTGAAGCTTGAAAGAGGTGCAGGGGCTCACAGGGCAAGCAGGGAAATTCACGGCAGACGATGTGAAAGGTAAGGCCAGGGTAGGGGAGGTGACATATGAACTTATAGGGACGGAAATCGGTCAAAACCCCTGTCTCTGGATAATGCCTTTTCTCTCTTCCTCTCTCTTTCTCTCTCTCCCTCTCTCCTACTTTGGAGGTCTCCTTGTCCATCTTTAAGAGACCTACCAGAAGAAATAGGAGCACATAACCCTGAAATATAGTCTAGGGTCCCTTCTGCAAGGAAGCAAGGAAGAAGGGAGAGATTCTAAAACCATGAATGAACCCAAATATTGGAAGTGAAGTCAGATAGCATTGACTTTACTTGAAAATAACTGTTTGTTCCTCCTGATCTGAATTTTAAGATTAGCTTTTGCTGTCCTAATAAAAGGGACAGAGGTAATGAGCACTATTAATTTCTTCTGGGTTTTTTTGTTTTTTGTTTTTTGTTTTGCCTTGATTACAAATATGATGTCTGGAGCTGCAGGAGCTCTTTTGTGACCATGAGGCAATATCCATGAGGACAAAAGGCCAAGGGGTGGAGCTAAGGAAGCTGTAGAAAGGCAGATGGAAGCATAAAGAAGCATGAAGTTGAGGTAATCTTTAAGTGCCAACCAACTCTGCACTACCATCCCTTAGGTTTTCTTGTGAGGCAATTAAATGATTTTTATCTTTAAACTACTATTATTAAAGTTTTTATTATTCACAATTCAATGTACTTCCATACAACTACTTACCATACTACTACACATTGGTACTTTACAGGCATTGAACCCATACTGATTTCCAGAATTGCCTTACACTGGGGCCTTAAAAAAAAAAAAAAAAAAAGAAGTGGTAAAGATATCAATCTAAATTGTCAGGTGGTCACAAAGAGAATGAAAGTGAGTTCTGGCATCTGGATAAATGGGGGGTTGGGATGCAGGAAGAGGTCTATAAGGAGAGGAAGGCCAGAATTTTCATCGGATTGACTTTTCTAACACATTCTGGAGGATGAGAAAATAGGTTAGGCCCTCGGCCAACCCTTTCTAAATATGGCATTTCCCAAAGCTGTGCCCTAGGTTTCGACACCTTTTGAGACTTGAGTCAGAGCAAGCACCCATCTGTACACACACACTCTCCTCCCACATGCAGCTTATCCAGTAAGCAGAGTGGAGCTGAGTCAGCTCCCCACACCTGCACTAATAATTTTGGGGGCTTGCAGCCTGCGTTTTTGCTGTGTACGACTCACAAGAACAACACAGAAAACTCCTACTGCTGTAGATTTCAGTGCCCTGGTACTCAATGGCAGTATCATTGTGCACCATTATTTTTTCCAACAAAGCCTGGAAACAGTCACCAAAGCAATCAGGAAGGGCTCCACCTGGGCTAAGAAAACCTCTTCTTTCCAAACAGCTAGATATTACTCATTTGCCTTGAGAAGACCAGCAAAGAATGCAAATGGCATCTCCTCACATCCTGATTTATCCGATGAAAACCATATGTAGACCATCCTGCCTGCCTCCTCTTCTCCTATGTGTTATAAGAAACAACTCAGAGGGAGGAGGGGTGGGACGGCAAAGAGAGGGGGCACCTCTGTAGCCTCTGCTCTGTGTCTGACCCTGTGCTGGTAGATACCTTCCAATGTTTTATCTTATTTAATCCTCCTAAGAATTTCAGAAGCTAGGGGATTTTGTCCCCTTTTCATGGATAAACAGGGAAGGCTTGGAGAGAACAGGTGATTTTTCTGGAGACCCACAGCTAAGTGTGTATGGCAGAGAGCTTCCGTGTTCATCCATATTCCTGTGACTCCATTTCCCAAGCTTTCTTGCAATTGTGTTGAACACAAGCCAATGCATACCACTTCTCAGCTGGACCCCTAAACCACCTCGCATATGCTTGCTCCTACAATTAGAAGTAAAAGATTCCAAGATGGCAGAACAACCAACTAAAAGGAACCAAGATCTTTGAACCACTTGGAAGGCAGCTGGCCAACTTTTTAGATTGTGCAAATTGATATTTTTAAGTTTACTTATTTTTGAAGCATGATCTGTACTACTCTTTCTTATACAAAGATCCCATTTTTTTTAAAGATTTAATTTATCTATTTGACAGAGAGAGACACAGTGAGAGAGGGAACACATTGGGGGGGGTGGGGGAGGGAGAAGCAGGCTTCCCACTGAGCATGGAGCCCGATGCAGGGCTTGATCCCAGAACCCTGGAATCATGACCTGAGCCGAAGGTAGATCTGACGACTGAGCCACCCAAGCGCCCAAAGATCCCATTTTAAAGAGGGTCCATGATATACTAATCCATGGAGTAATGGAGGAAACTTTGACACAACTGTCTCCAAATATTACACAGATCCATGTCCTCTATAGGCACACATATGAAACTGCCCCAAAATGAGTTCGGAAGGATTGTATAAGGACATGAAGGCATATTATGAACTCCCTGAGGCACAGATTTCTGCGTCGAACCTCTTTATCTAACTTCATACTCAGACGTCATAGAATCCCGAAAACGCAAGTTGCATCTAATTAAGGGTAGTCTCATGCTGGGCTTGAACTTGATGTAAGAACCCTTGGTAAATTCCTCCTAAGGTTCATGTCTCAGTTTCTTCCTTTCTTTGGTGTTCATGGAATAAAGGCTCCCCTTCTGAAGTGTCCTTAAGGCATATGCAGAGCCCAGGCTCGGTCAGTCTGAAAGGAAGGACCCCAAGAAGCCATGACGTCATTGGTAGAAATTATTTAAAGAGCCTCATGCAGGTACAACTTCAGTGTGCTCTGACTCTTCAGGCATATATTCCAGGTGGGGCTAAGCTCTGAGAAGCCAAACCAGCGATTATCCCAAGCAGATCAACTTTTATTAAGAAGCTGTCAAAGAGAAGTAGGTGGTCCGATGGATTAGTGGGGGGAGGGGGGAGGGGGGAGGGAGGGGTAGAGGGCGCTGGTGAAAAGCAACAAAGATTTAGAGGATTTTGTATCCTTGGTCCTCCTTCTCATTATATAGCATCTCCTGCGGTATGTGACTGTTGATAAATATTCATTGAAGGCGGAATGGACCTAATGTCATGCAAATCACATGCAAAGCAACATGTAAATTGGAGGCATTATGCGAAGTCAATAGGTGAGGTACTATGCATATTCACAGTACAGGACAACAGCACAGAAAGACCTAGAAGAGGCCCATAACACTAGCAGGGGACCTTCCATTCGGAAAGGAATCCCATAGTCAGAGAGAACACTGCTGCCAAAGAATGTCACCAAGCATGAAGCCGGGGACCAGGAGGCCTAACGGAGAGAAGAAGGAGAATGCGGGTCGCTGTCTGCTCTCTCCATCCCTGTCAAGGCTGTATTCAAGGCACGTTCCCCTTCATCGCCTTCCCATACCGATCAGACCCGATACTGATTGATTTGGTCAAATCCACTGAGTGACGGGGAGGCGGTCTGACCTGCTTGTCCATTAGCCACGCTGCTCAGGACGATTCCTTCAAGCCTTCTCACAAAAGAGCAGGGGACACTGAGCGGCCCGTGAGGCTGGTCACTTTGAACTCGCTGGCACCCCAGGGAAGATGTTCACAGGCCTTTGTGTCCCCTGAAAGTTCTCTTCCCGTGAGCATCACACAACGCCTGCACGTTTGGCACGGGTTTGCACGGCCCTGCAGAAGGGCATGAAGTACAGAGACGTGCCCAGAGACACCCTGACGCGCACTTTTTTGTGCGTCCACGCAAGTCCTCGGGGAGCTGTAGGAAAGTTGACCATCGCCCTGCTCTGGGCTCCAGGAGGTCACGGGCTGTTTCTGATTGGAGCCCTCCACTGTGTTTGCTTTCTGTGCCCCCACAGACCTCCTGACAGGACTGGAGGACATGGAAATAAGTCAGGGGTGACCCTTCTGGTGACCCAGAGCCTCGCCAGCCAGCTCCTGATTGCAACCTTCTGGCTTTTCTGAGGCCAGAGCAGCGGCAGAGCTGGGAGCGGGAAGCATGCTTGGAGGCCCCGTGGCCTCTGTGCCTCTCTCCACATGTGGGCCAGCCCGGGGATGGTGGGAGGGGGGTGGAGCTGCTGAGGGGAGGAACAGAGGCGGGAGCCAACTTCCGACTGCCCAGCAGGCATGGATTCCTCCTCCTGGGGCTACCAACACCCTCCTGTCCCCCAGGATTACCCTCTCACCAAACTAGGACCCGCTGGCTTTGGTCCCTCAGTGCAGACCCATAAGCGCACTGGGACACACGTCAGAGACGTCCTGCCTTCCCATTCCTGCTCCTCTGACACGTGGTCTTAGAACCTAGTCCAAGGGACATAAGAAAAAACAGACATGTTTTTGTAGACACAGTTCACACGCTGTCTGTGAGGGGAACACACACACACACACACACACACACACACACACCCCTCTGCATATGGCATAGTCAGCACAGTCCTGGTCACCTGGGCCATGTGGCTTTTTCAAAAAGGATCCCACCTTTGACCATGGACACCAAGAATCAAAGCGATTCCCTGATTTCTGCCACTCTATGCCTGGGACTACCTGCCCAGCACAGACAAGGACATCTCATGGACTCTGAGATTGCTAAGTCCTCCCACCTAATTGTTTCTTTTTCTTTTCTTTCTTTCTTTCTTTCTTTCTTTTTTTCTTTTTAAGATTTTATTTATTCATTTGAGAGAGAGGGACAGAGAGAGCACAAGCAGGTGGAGGGGCAGGGGGAGAGGGAGAAGCAGAGTCCCTGCTGAGCAGGGAGGCTGAAGTAGGGCTTGATCGATCCCAAGACCCTGGGATCATGACCTGAGCCCAAGGCAGATGCTTAACCGCCTGAGCCACCCAAGTGTCCCCTAATTGCCTCTTTTGACACATGAGAGACCTGAGACCCAACAAGAAGAAGTGACCCAGTCAGAGTTCGTCTTGCCGCTGGGTCTTGGGGACGGTGGGCCTTGAATTCCAGTGTCTGACCTCTCTGCCTGGTGCCCTTCCCACCACACACATTCCCAGACCGCTGGCCAATGTCCAGCGCCTCTGGCCGCGGCTTCCACAAACCCTCCCCCTCAGAGCCCCTCTCTCTGATACAGCATTCTCACAGGTGGATTTATAGCAAACAGATCCTAGATAAATGCAATGATGTCCTAAGGAGTGTTTAGAGTCAGAAGCAGAGGGGAAAGGAACACCAGAGCCAGGAAGCCAAACACACCGCATCTGTTCTCTCAAGTCCTGCAGGCTCTCCAGAATGGACGCAGAATCCTCGCTAGACCTTCAGGGGCCAGGAGGCCAAGTCCAATCCAGCATCTTCTGATCCAGGCCAAGCACCACCCCTCCCCCGGCTTCTCCAATCCAAATTCAAACATATCCTATCTTCTGGAAGATTTGCTTTCCGAACTCCAAGGTCCTTTTAGATTTAAGGAGCTGCAAGACAAATAGTATGGAAAGATGAAACTTGCTAGAAGGAAGTCAGCCTTGATAAGCCAGCCTTCAGAGGGGTGTCAACCCCGCTCCTGCCTCCCTCTGGGGGAATCAGCGGGACTGCCCCCTTCCAGCCTCGCAACAGAAGAAAACGGGCCGCCTAACCCCGGCTGCTTATATACACATTAAATCCACACTCTGTCAGGGTGATCCAAGCTTAATATGTGACCTGCTTTTATTTTTCTCTTCTCTTTGCCCAAATGGCCATGCGTTTCCTTTTTTATTTAAAAACATTGTTTGCCTTCATTTATTTTTAAAGCTTCAGAACAAAGTCCGTGTCGTATTTTCAGAAATCAAATGCCAAATTATCCTCAGCATCCCTTTCCATTCTGAATGCATGCCTTGCCCTTAAAACCTGGACCCTCTTACTGTGCATGTGTCTGCAGAAGCATTGTTCACTCAGACCCACATTATCGAGGGGCTGCAGGGTAACCCGTTCCCCGGAGCCCAGGACCCCCCGCTATCAAGTCTCCACAGGATTAGTCATTTGGGTCTCTGAGGTATGTTGTCCTTGAGGAAAGGAACTTGTAACCTTTTCAGTCCTGGGTAGTTTATTGGAAAAGGACCTTTCCTTTAGCCCCAGCTTAGAAGGCCGAGCTGGTGCACATGGTGCCAACTTCAAGCTCCTCAGTTATTCATTCCATCAACCAATAGAGTGAGCAGATGAACGTGACCCCTGACTTCACAGAGCATACAGCGTAGTCGGGAGGACAGACAGTAATCAAACGTGCAGACTGATGGCCTGTGTGGCCGAGGAGCTACAGTTTGCAGCGTAGTGTGTAGTGGCACAAGGTGAGTCTGGGAAGTAGGCAAGGGCCGGTTCCTTACGACTGGGAAGGGTTCTGTTTTAAACCTAAGAACGGGGGAGGGGGGATGTCACAGATCCAGTCCCCTCCCTTCTCCTGCCCCCATGCTCTTCCAGAAGGGACACACCCTTCTGGTTTGAGTTAAAATTTTACGCCCATCCACACTAAAAGTCTTTCCCCCAAACCGGAGAGGGTTCTTCATGTCATGCCGCCCACAACAGCCCCTGACACCACATGCCCCACATGAAGAAGACAGAGTGGGTGTTCAAAGTCTGCGGATCAAGCACAGGAAGGCTGCAAAGAGTTGGGGGCCCCCAGCCTGCACCAGAATTTCAGCCCAGCTGGGAAACAAGTGTAGAGGTGACCCAACTGCTCTCTTGCTCTGTTTGGAAATGTGTCAAGATGGCACGAAACTCGCCGTTAAGAGCCGAGACTGTCCCGTCGTGGGGCTGGCTCTTACTCACTCAGAGAATTCCGTGGTTTAGCCAACCACTCCCCGCACGTTCTGACACCGGCGACAGGTCCCTACCCCGTGGAAGAGCTGTTTTGCTAACAGCCAGGCTTCCCAGCCGAGCAGCTGCGCAGGAGGCAAAACGATGGGAAAACATATAATCCATTCTAGGAGCTCCAGAGGCTGCTGAAATGAACACAGGAACTGCATTCAGGGCGTGAGGGCAAAAATGCCAGAATCTGACACCGTTGCATGATTTTGCAAATGATTTTCAGAACACTCCAGATTGTGGCACAGTTTTAATTCAAAATATTCAAGAATTCAGCTCAGAAAACTCATTTTCAGCTATTCCTAAGCAGGCTAAGATGGTCATCCATTTCCCCTTTTCCTGCAGAACACAGGATCTGCTTAGAATGGTTTCACAATCAGGCTGGTGGCTGGGGTGTGGGCCTTCCACACTTCTGCCGTCTGAGCCCCAGAGACCCTGTGCTTTGGGGTGGATGGTGTTATTCTCACACACCTTTCTGGATTATATTCTTTTGAGGAGCAAGAGGGTTTGGTTGTGTCTAGTAAGTGGTCTCAGGGACTGAAATTGAAAAGAAAAAGAGGGAGGAAAAAAACAGAAAACAAGCCAAGTCGTCTTTAGATCAAGCCCTAAACTCCTGACCTTTGGGTTTGAGCTCTTCCCTCATTTTCTTAAAGGAGAATGGCTATTATATGACTCTCCCAAGATCTGGAGTGACTTATCAAGAACAATGGCCGAAAAAAAAAAAAAAAAAAAAAAAAGGAAGGGAATCCTGGGATGTGCCACCAGCCACTGAAAGACAAGATGAATCATTATTTTTCTCTAAAGAAATGTTTCTCCTCCCCACTCTCTGTCCTACTTAATGATACAGACAGACAACCAGATGACGGAGCCACAACACCAGGCCCCATCTTGGGCCATTTCTCCTTCTCTCACTTTCTGTAGCTGGAAGTCCTTTCAATGTGACCTCCTAAATTTTTCTCTCATCTTTCTGTATCATCGCCATTTAATTTGGGCCACGTTTATTCTTTCCAAAATTTTATTATAGTTTCCCCCAAGTATTGGCATCGCTGGATCCCTCATTTTATCCAGCCCAGGGTGCAGTCCCACCTGCCCAGAGGGGCCTTCTCTGGCCACCCAGTCTCAAATGTGACTCCCAGGGCGCCTGAGTAGCTCAGTTGGTTAAGCGGCCAACTCACCATTTTGGCTCAGGTCATGATCTCAGAGTCCTGGGATCGAGCCCGGCATCAAGCTCTGTGCTCAGTGGGAAGTCAGCTTGAGAGTCTCTTTCTCAATCTCCCTCTGCTCTTCCTCCTGACTCACATGTGCTCTCTTTAAAAAAATAAAAAATAAAACAATAAAATAATATGTGACACCCCATCACTCTGTATTCTTGTTCACTTCATTTGTCTGAAAAGACCCTATTCACACCTCTCATCATATAACATGCAAACATATGTATCATGTAACTATGCAGGACACGTTTATACATGGTATATTTTGTTTATGTGTATCACGTATTTGTTGTGGGCTTTTGCTTCCAGAAAATAATCTTGTTTTGTTCATTCCTATGTCCCAGGACCTGATTACAAAAGAAGCTCTGTAAATATTTCTTAAGAAACCAAGAAACAGGGGCGCCTGGGGCTTGGTGGGTTAAGCCTCTGTCTTCGGCTCAGGTCATGATTCCAGGGTCCTGGGATTGAGCCCCACATTGGGCTCTCTGCTCGGTGGGGAGCCTGCTTCTCCCTCTCTCTCTGCCTGCCTCTCTGCCTAATTGTGGTCTCTGTCAAATAAATAAATAAAATCTTAAAAAAAAAAAAAAGAAAGGAAAAGAAACAGGTCTCCCTCCCTCCACTCTCACATACCCTCCCCTCCATCCTCTGTATCATCGAGACCCACTTTCTGAAACCCAGACGTAACCATATTCTTTGACTGACACAAATGCTTCCATGCCTACTGGTCACCCACACACTCAGTTCCGTGTGCTGCCATGGCGACCCCTGGGGCGCCAGGGCCCAGCCCACAACTTCTACACCCTCCTCTCCATGCTCACTTCCATCTCCCCAAGTCTCACCAACCCAACACGCCACCACATGCAATGACTATGGGCTCCCCCAAAAGGCCATGCTCTTTCCATACTCAACAACATAATGGGGGACATTTTCTAGGTCTACAGTGGCCCTCCTCCCTTTGCTTGCTGGGTAGACTCTGAAAATCCCTTATCCACCTGGCACCTTCCATCATCCCCTTCTGTACACCTGACACAATACTCCCGTCCCAGGTTATAGAAACTTCTCAGAGCATGGCATGTGCACTTGTGTCTTTGTCTGCCTCCTTCCTTGGCCTAGGAGCAGCGACCATATTGTAACCATTTTTCGGTAGACACTCAGCATTTGTAGTACTGGGAAATTCTTCCTTTATGTGAACATTTCTTATCACAAAATAAAACGTAGGTTGTGAATGAGATAAAGATAAACTTTAAATCTCCCAACTCTGCCTTTCATCTCCCCCTCCCCTGGGACCTGTTATTTATTCAGAAAAAAATATATGGAGAGAAATCATAAAAGGGATAAAGTGAGGGAGATAAAGAGATCACTAAAAGATGCATTTTTCAGCCAAGTGAGGAGATAAAAAAAAATAATATTAATAACTGGCTTTTGCTTTCTTCGGTGCATTGATTACATAACTGAAGCCTGAACTCAGATGACAGAGAACTTGGCAAAAGGACTGCCCCCACCATAAAAAGCGGCTGCGCATGTCCGGTGCACGAAGCTGGCGGCAAGCCAAGACCGGACAGGAAATCGCTTTGGGCTTTGACTTGGATTTCTCTGGAGTGGCAGGGAGGAGTGGCAGGGGGACTGCAGAGACCTAGCGACCCGACCCATTACAGTCCTACCTCAGCGGGTCCACTCCTGCCCCTCTCCTCCCCAGTCCCCAGCTCTCCTATTAAATGACTCCATCTGTCCCAAGACCCCTTTCCTTTCCTTCACTCTGTTTTCTTTGATGAGCTCACGCTGGGTGCGGAGAGCCGGCTGGGAGTGTGGGCCGTCGGTTAGTAGCCAGAGACACAGGCCACAGTTGTTACTTCCCCTCTCACTGCCCAAAGGGGCAAAAGCAATATCCACAACAAAAAAATAGAAAAGTGGGGGCACCTGGGTGGCTCAGTGGGTTAAGCCTCTGCCTTCGGCTCAGGTTATGATCCCAGGGTCCTGGGGTCGAGCCCCACATCAGGCTCCCTGCTCAGCAGGAGGTCTGCTTCTCCCTCTCCCGCTCCCCCTGCTTGTGTCCCTCTCTCACTGTCTCTCTCTATCTGTCAAATAAATAAATAAAATCTTTAAAAAAAAAAAAGTGTATTTCACATCCACGTGAGGGAAAGGGCATTAAAGCTTTAAAGAGGAGAAGAGCCTGGACTGGAACCTCCAGAGGCCATGGGCTGCTCACTGGAGGAGGGTGAAGCTTGAAAGCCAGGCTCTGGGAAGGGTGGGGAAGGGTGGGGGAGGGTATGCTAGGGCCGAGGCCCCCAAAGAGGACGCCGCGGCTGTGGGGAGATCCCGCCAGTCTGACTCCGGCGTACCTCCTGACTCGCTGTGGCTGTGCCCTTGAACAAGGAGGGCTTCTCTATCTTAGCAACTTGGATGTGAAGATCCTGTGTCGACCTCTCCTCGAGTTCTAGAAAAGTCTGGAAATGTGGCATGTGATGTCCCTAACTCAGGCTCCAGAAAATATTTCAGCGGAATTCAGCTTTGTGTCGGCTGGTCCAGGAGAGACACATATAAATTCTTTCATTTGAAAAATATAGTCACTGTTAACGGGCTGTAGGATACGGTTAACGTACGAAGAAAGAACAAAGTTCCACAAAAATTCTTGCTCTCTAGGAATTTATTTTCTGCTGCGGGCAGGGAAGGGACGAAGAATTTAAAAAACAAAGAAGTAGTTAAAATATATGGGTTTGGGGGAGCAGGGCCCTAAAAGAAGGGGACTCGGTTGCTTTTGGTCCGAGAAGGCTGCACTGAGAAGGGGACATCTTCGCAAAGCTGGCAAGGACCCTATTCGGGACGCTGCAAAGCCATAAAGCAAAGATTTAGGGTTTTAACAAAGATTCCAAGGAGGTTCACATTCTGTCCTACCCCGAGGCACGAGGAGCAGATAAAAATAAGGAGAAGAAACGGAAACCACATCACCCACTGTACTTGTTGCCATCTGGTGGGCCCTGGAAGTCATCAGCGTGTTTGGTTACTGTGTTTACACAGCCGGCAGGACACACGCTGTTCGCTCAGGGCTCCCCGGAGCTGTCTGAACGGTCCCCGCTTCCCCGGATTCCTGCGGCCCCCGCATCCGGGTGCGCAGCTCCGCCCGCCCCTCACAGGGGTTCGAGAATCCCCTCGGGTTGTCCAAAGACAAGGTGGGGGGGTGCCTCCAGGACCTCCCTAGGCTGGGTCGTGATCTTTACTTACTGGGCCGGGGGTTGGGGGGGGGGGGTTCTGGGGGTCATGTCGGGGAAGGAGGGCTCGGGAAACTCACTGCCCCAGCCAGGAAGGAGGGCTCGGGGGCCAAGGTGGCCGCCGAGCTGAGGCCGGCAAGGGAATGAATCATGTAACATCCTGAGAGCAGTAGCCCGAGCCTTGGGAGGCGCTGCCCCAGTGTCAGCCATCAGGCGTAACAATCAGCCCTAGGACCGTGTGCCAGGTTCCGGAAGCATACACCCGCATGCTGAGCGTGTTACGTGCAGGTGGTGGTGGTTTATCGTTGGCCTCTCTCAGATCAAGACACTGAGGTTGAGAAAGTTCAGCACTGCCCCCCAAGATGCCACAGTTCCTCAGTGGGCCGTAGTAGTGGCCCAAGCCTGCCCAAGCCTAGCCCATGAGTTCTTGATCTAGACTTCACGGGGAAACAGAGGTCTTGTGGGCAAGACTGACGTTTCTCTTTCCACTTCAGAACCTGAGGAAGAGGACAGTTTGCAGCGTGAAAAACCAAGGAAGGGCGGTATTTGGGTAGCTAAGCCTCCATAACTCCTGGTGGTTCTTTTCAGAGAGGCCGTCTTTCTTTTGACGGCTGAACATGGTACCGGGCTGCTGTGAAGAGCCCGGATGGTCCGGACGGTTTAGACCAGTCCAGACGCCATCACAGGAAGTGCCCCGTGGTCCTTAGTGTCACACGCGTGGCTGTGTCTGTGATCCCTGACCCTCATGACATGATCTGCGGACTATATCCAATGAATATTTGCCCCAAAGCTGGGACCTGTTTCTCATTTCAGTGGCACTGAAAGCCACCAGAGGAAAGGCAGGGATGACCTCTGGCCTCCGTCAGAAAGTGGGGGAAAAAGCAGCTCAGGGCTTGAGAGGGGCTGTCGGAAGTGGCTTACAGCGTTAGCACAAGAGCCCGTGGCCTGAGAGAACCCAGAGATCTCCCGGCGTCGTGGGCCAGCCAGCCGAGGCTGCAGGGACCAGACTCCCTCTAACCTGCAGGCTAAAGTCATCAGGCAAGCAAATAAGGATCCATATTTAGAAGGAGAATGTTCCAGTGGTGTCGAACCCTTTCCCACCACCTGCCACCCCCCCAAACCTCCAGACTCAGACCCGCATCTGGGACGCCTCCGGCAAGGATCCAAATAGACCTTTGAAAGGGCCAGCCTGGGCCCGCTCACCCACAGGAGGAAGCGAAGGCAAACGCTTCCCTCCCTGGGACTGGCCGAGGCAGCGGGTGGACCGGTCCAGGCCAAGTCAAACAGGGACAGGGCATCCGAAGGCATTATTGACAAACTGGGTGTGTGTTCATGCACCCGCGAGAGGGACGGATGGTAGCTCCAAGGCTGCAGAGAAGGGATAGGAGAAAGGAACTTCCAAAATCTCTCTGTGGCCTTTGCCCAGCTCCCCTGGAAGAACCCCAGGTGTCTCACTGCCCTGCCTCCCTCGCCTCCCTGCCACTGCTGGGAGAGTCCGCTTTCCTGCAGGCTGGCCTGTTTAACGAGGAAGGTTGAGAATTTTCAGCCTCTAACTCATGTGTTCTAATCCTATTAAATATGCACCGGCTTCCAAACTCAGCTTTTTAAAAACTGGCTTCCCCACCCCCCCCTTCTCTTGCCCCCCCCCCCCCCCCCCCCCCTTCGTCTTACTTAGTTAGACTTGCTCCCTTCCAGCTTGAAAAGCCATTGCTCAGTTGTTGGCAGGGGTCCCACCAGCGTTTTTGCAAGGATTTGGGCTGTGATTCAGCTACCTGCAGCTGTTCCCCAGTTACCACCCACGTAAAGGAATTTCTGATATTAAAACGGGTGACAAACTTCCTCCCCCTTCCCCCAACACATTACTTTGATTGACATCCACAGTCCAAGCGGCCAAGTTCACCCTCACTGGGTTCTCCAGGTCCAGGGGATGATACATTTATTTCATTCCGCCCACCCTCCCGTGACTTACACACACCTTCTTCTCCCTCTAAAGGGCACCCTCTGCCAACACCAATGAAATACCACCGGGGGACTATTTTTTTAGGGAACAACCTATTTAATCTCTCGAGAACTAAATTTTGGTCTCTCTTTCTTTATCATCGAATGAAATCCTCTCCCCGGCATTGCAGTAAATCTTCCTAATTTCTCCCCGATGGAGGAATGTCTTCAGGTGGGAGTGGGAGAGGCGAGGCCAAGGCCAAGAACTGAGGTTGAAGGTCCCAGTTCCGACGGTTCCAGGGAGCCTTTCAGAGCTAGCACCGGGGGGTGGGGAGGGGGCTTCTGCTTCCGTCCAACGGTTTAGAGATGCAAGGGTATTTCTTTTAACCAGATGGCATTGTCTCCAGTGGGGCACACAACTGGGCACAGGCCTGAGCATCCGGACTCCAATGACTTTCCTTTGTGTGCTTTGGGGGTGGGGGTGGGGGATGGGGGACGTGCACAGTGCAGATGGTGAGGCCGTCGAGTGCCCATCCTCCTTCTGGCAGAAGTCCCATCTCAACCCCGGGCTCATCAAAGGAAGAAGAGACAGAGGTCAGCACAGCACCCACAAAATCGTCGGCAATCAGCTTTCTGGGGACCTACCTAGAGAGTGGACGCTCAAAAGGAGGCTTCTGAGCTCCGACCACACTGGAGCCCCCGGATGCCAAGTCCTGGGCTTTCTCTGCCTTTCCCCATTCTGCTTGGTAGACACTCTTCCCCGGGAACAATGCAGTGGCCCCACCAGTCCCATCACCCCTGAGGCCGTGTCCCCTTGCTTCTGGGCAGTAGCCAGTAATGTGATCCTTCAAGGCACTGCCAAACCCCCCTGTTGGGAATTCAGCCAATCTTGGGGCTCTTCAGGGAAGAAAAATTCCTTTCCTGACCTCTGCAGGTGATTGGATTGAGGTCCCTGCAGCTTGAAATTTGATTTGATCTTTGATCTCTGCTTGCACAGCTGTGTGGCTATTATGGGCCATAAAGGGTCCCAGCGCCCTTTTCTCGCTCACCTGCCGTCCAGGGTGAGTGCTTGGGGCCAGGTAATCCCGAACGGGGGCGGAATATTGCTTCTCTGGTTTTCTCATACTGCGCCCCCCCCCAGTCCGGCCCCGAGTTCCCCTCGTTCCCGGGACTTAGCCCCAAATTCCAAGACCAGGGACATTTTCGGGTCCTTCTAAATGAGAGCATGTGGTTTCAGGGGGAAAAAGGTGCTATGGGTTAGAACCAAACACTTAAACAAGGTCATAGCCCCTAAAGAGCGCCGCACGGGTCTAAAGACGTTGGTATAGGGTCGTGGTCTTCAAAATGCGTTTTCCTGGTTTTAGTCAACTTCTCTGTCATGTGAGATCACTCTGTGCCAAGAGCTATGTCTAAGGCTGAAAGTGCAATGCAGTCCATCAGGCCCACATCCTTCTTATTAGTAGTAAGTGACGTAATAACAAGTGATTTTTCTTTTTAAAGATTTTATTTATTTATTTGACAGAGAGATCACAAGTAGGCAGAGAGTCAGAGAAAGGGAGGGGGAAGCAGACTCCCCACTGAGCAGAGAGCCCGATGCGGGGCTCGATCCCAGGACCCTGAGACCATGACCTGAGCCGAAGGCAGAGGCTTAACCCACCGAGCCACCCAGGCGCCCCACAGGTTATATATTTATTGAAAGTTAACTGTATTTCAGACATGAAGCTAATTTGCCTGCGCGGACACTTCTGAGCCTCACGATCTCTACGAAGGATTTACTCTTATTGTCTCATTGTATGGATCAGGAAACGGACGTTTGCAGGGGGAAGTGGCTGGTTGGAGAGTCCATAGTCAGGGAAGAAATAGAGTTCGGGGCTCCCTGGCAAAACTGTCTGAACGTGAAACCAAGTACTGAACCAAATTCATCTGGTGCCTCTCTTTGGAGTTTTTTGCCCAAGCGCTGCAAACTGACACTACCAAGAGAACCTTGATAGCTTGCCCACAGTGTCCACAGCCCAAGGAACCCAAGATTTATTTTGCAGCTCCCTTGATTTTAAACCAAAAACAAGATCAGAATAACATATTTTCTCCTCTCATCTTTTATTTTTTTAAAAAGATTTTATTTATTTATTTTAGAGAGAGAGAGACAGGGAGGGCAAGAAAGGGAGGAGCAGAGGGAGACAGTCTCCAGCAGACTCCATGCTGAGGGCTGAGCCAGATGCAGGGTTCCATTCCAAAACCCTGAGATCATGACCTGAGCCAAAACCAAGAGTCAGACGCCTAACACACTGAGCCATCCAGGCACCACTCGCCTTGCCAAATTAAAACCAAAATTGCATTCAACAGCTTAAAAGACTGATAAAAAGAATTAGGACTTCTTTTTTTTTTTCAAAGATTTTATTTATTTATTTATTTGACAGAGAGATAGAGAGATCACAAGCAGGCAGAGAGGCAGGCAGAGAGAGGAGGAAGCAGGCTCCCCACTGAGCAGAGAGCCCGATGTGGGGCTCAATCCCAGGACACTGGGACCACGACCTGAGCCGAAGGCAGGGGCTTTAACCTACCCAGCCACCCACGCGCCCCGACTTAGTACCTCTTTTTAAAGAAACAGCTGAATGGGTATAATTTGGAAAATTCTATACCAATATTTAATTCCTGGGTCCCCATGCCAATCTTATCTTTTGGACGAGAATTGATACGAATATTTCTCTGCAATTCTGTGACTAGCAAAGCCAAATGCTTCTCTCGTGACTCTCAGATTCATTCAGCTGGATTAAAAATTTCAGCTAGATTTTTGTTTTTGTGTTTTTTTCTGTTTTGTTTTGTTTTTGTTCCCATTGACTGCCAGGTATTAAAAACCATTGCAGTTGTTGGTTTTTGTATTGTTTTGTTTCACTTTGTTTTAAAGAGAAAGAGCAGGGCTGAAGGGGCAGAGGGAGAGAGAGATAGTCTCAAGCAGATCCCTCACTGAGCGTAGAGCTGGACGTAGGCTCCAACTCATGACCCTGAGATCATGACCTGAGAATCAATGTTTTACCGTTTTACCGACTGTCACCCAGATCCCCCTCGCACTGCAGTTCCCTTAGAACTCTGTCTTTAGTTACTACATGGAAGGAAATCATTCTCTTGCTGGCAAACTGCCCCCTTCCATCCCACTCCCCCGGGATGGTCTTATTTACCTCCTTTCCTCTCCTTATTTACCAGTATTTACCTCCTTTCCTTTCTAGATCTCCTCTTTCATCTTCCATGTGGAAGAAGCAAGAAGAGAATTTTGTCGTGTTGTGTCTCCTTATCCACTGAGAGCGGATCTCAGTGGATATCCACTGAAAGAGTGCCTTCTGGGCATCTAAATCTTTCCACCTTCCTTCCTTTTATTTTTTTTATAGACTGGATGTTTGTCTTAAGTTTCCCCTACTTTTGACGGATGACTGTCAGTCCAAGTCTTTGTTAACTAAAACCATGACCCTGTGCATTCTCGTGGCAGCTAACCACCTTTGCAACCAAATTGTGACTGAGAGCTGAGTTACAACTTAGACAACGTTAGACAAGAAACTACATCTTTTCAAAGGAGATGACAGTAGCCTTTCCACGCAAAAGCTTTTTCTCCGCTTTTTGGTATAAACTGACATGGAATTTGAAAGAATAATATAGGGAGAATTTATATAGTTTCTGGACTCAGCAATTGCTAATTTTTTTGAGCCATATTTGCTTTGTCTCTATTACACGCATGTGATTTTTGACTTTTGATTTTTTGTTTTGTTGTAGAACCATTTGAAGACAAGTTGCAGACCTCAGGACATGGCACTTCTCAAAAGCCTAGAATGCTGGCGTTCTCCTGCGTGACCACATAACATTAACAGACCTAAGGAAAACTCACGCTTTGCCTATCCCTTATCTACTACCCAACCCGTACTAATGTTCCCCAGTTGTCTAACAAATGCTTTTCAGAGCTGTTAGTCTGAGGGTTGGTTTTAGTTTTGTTTCTACTTTTTACTGTGAATTAGAGTCCTGGCTTGCCTGGAGGTGTCCCAGTTTTAGGACGACTGTCTGGGGAATATCCCCCCTAATTCTATTCTAGGCAAACTGAGAAGGTCAGTCACCCCATCGGGGAGCCAATCAAGTGGCACACATTACGCTTGATTATTCTAGTTGGTATTTGCTCTTTTTAAATTGCATGTGTCGGGGCGCCTGGGCGGTTCAGTGGGTTAAGCCTCTGCCTTCAGCTCAGGTCATGATCTCAGGGTCCTGGGATGGAGCCCTGCATTGGGCTCTCTGCTCAGCGGGGAGCCTGCTTCCCCTCCCTCTCTCTGCCTGCTGATCTGCCTACTTGTGATCTCTCTGTCAAATAAATAAATAAAATCTTAAATAAATAAATTGCATGGGTCACCAGATTTCACCCAGAAAACGCAAGATGTAAAAATGAGACCAGCTTAAGAAATTTCCCAACACACAGGGCAAACCTTGGAGCCATCAAGCATAGACTTCCAAAGCCTCCCCAATACATCTAGCCTTACAGATGAAAACAGTGCCCTCCGGAGACAGTGTTTTTCTTCCATTTCGCTTTGTTTTCTGATGGTCTGACTTGTTGTCATCTTCCAAGAGCATCTGTAGGAGACTTGAAAGGAGTCACCCACTTAGACAACAGCAGCGTGTGAACGGTCCATCCAGACTCCGGACCCCGTCGTTAGCTACTAAAAGTGAGCTGTCCGAGGGCTCCTGCTCTCTTCCTCAGGAGCCTGCGTGGAGGGGTAATCGAAGAGTGGATATCGAGAACCTACTCATCTCCGATGTCACAGCCTTCGACAGCACATTCCTGCGGGGCCTCCATAGAGGAAGGTTGTGGGCACCAAAGTGAGACCCAGGTTCGAGGCCCAGCCCTGCATACACCCGATCGGTCTACTTCTGGTCCTAGCAGAGCTCCTCTCCAGGCTCCTTCTCATCGGCCAAGCCGTGAGTGGCTCTGGCCCAGAAGGCAAGGCCACTTTCTTCCCAGCTGGCTTTATTTCAGGCCCTCCCAGGAACGCACACCTGGCGTTCAGGCACTCCCTCAGTTTATAATTAGAATTTCCTCACTTTGTCTCCAGGAAGTCACCGCTGTGACGCAAGCCTGATAAACCCATGGAAGGTCAGGATGCTGGTGGCCAGCAGGCTTCGAGGGTTCGCTCTGCCCTCTTCCTGCCTCAGAAGAGACCAAGTGGCACACGAGGTCCTGAGCCCTCACGAGCAGCCCCAACTTGTCCAACCCTTTCAGCCTCCCCTGGCCCTCCAGGGACTGGGAAGCTCTTGCTCCACTCCATCCAGAGTCTTTACCAAAATGGTGGGAAATACTTCAGAGTCAAGTTAAGCTATTGGCTCTAAACCAGCTACGTTCTGTGAGCTCCAGACCGACATGGCTGCTGCCTTCTCAGTATCTCCCGTTGGATGCTTGAGAGGCATTTCATCCTTCCTTCTGCCTGAAGCACAACTCTTAACGGCCTTCCAACCCTTCCTCCCCAGCCATCCCCAGAGCTTGCAGAGCCTCCCTGCTCACCCGGCCGCTGGAGGCAAGAGCCTAGGGATCATTCCTAAATCATCTACTTCTGCCACACCCCGAATCTGATCCATTTAAGGGGCAGATGAGCTCGACCTTCAACTATGGCTGAATTTGCTCCCGACAGGTCAGCCCCTGGATCGTACCCTTCATTAAAGCCGCTGCGGCCTCCTGCCGTAAACCACTGCAAACATCTGTATCTCCAGCGTCCCTTCTGCTCTCCTGCTGTCTAATCACTGCTCAGCAACCCCCGAACAGTCCCGTCAAAACTGTAAATCAGACCCGATTGCTCCCTTATCGGCCGTCTACCAAGAGTCTCCTACTGCGTTTATGATCAATTCTCGCCTCAGCCCGTCCTCTTCCTCTGTCTTCCCCGACCATTTTGCCTCATTCCGCTTTCTCCCTTGCTGACCGCACACCAGCCACAAGGGGCTGTCCCGCAAACACAGTGGGTCCATGAGACCCTCAATTTACTCCTGCTTCCTCATGTTCTGGGCACCTGGGCTCAGATTCATTTCCATGCCACCTCTGCCGCCTACTGACACCCTCTGCACCCCCACTCCCACCCCACATGGACCCTCTCCTGCCTCATGGCGTGTCGTGTGTCTTGTGCCTTTGCGGAGTGTCTGTGTCATGTGATGGGTGAGAGCAGGCACAGAGCTGGCTGTGGTCAGTAACAGATCGCCAGCGTCCCAAACATTTCCCGAGCCCAGAAGGCACCCGATAAATCTTTACTGAATCCCTTAATCAATAGAACATAATTATTCCAATTAAGGCACAAGAGGATGCAGGTAATAACCAAAAACACTTACTTCACGTTGCCATTTCCGTAACTGCTTTTAACTCCCTCAAATATAAGATTTAACTGCTGTAAAGTTATAGCAAACCCATCCATTCTGCCATAATTAAACATCACCTCGTTCCCTTCCTTCCATTTCTGATGGCCTTAGTACCATCAGTGATTATCTTGTCATTTCTTTTGTTACTACCTCGTTTTGCCTGTCTCATCTGTTTCCAGACCTAAGCTCAGGAGAGCAGGAAACGTCTTGCTCAAGGCTGCATATCCCCAGTGCCGAGCTAACAGACTGGTACATAGTAGGTGCTCAGTACACATGGGTTGAATGAAGAACTAAGTGGGAAAAGTAACTGAGACTGAAATCTCATTAAAGGAGATAGTGAGCTGTTAACCGTCAAGAACGAGATTTTTTCCTCCTTCTTTGCACTCCCTAGAAGCCCGACACAGTGCTTTGCACTTAGGAGTTCAGTAAACATATTTATAGAGTTGAACTTCCCTGAACAAGCAGAGTTTCAGAGGCTCCATGTCCTAATTAGAAAAACTCTTCTGGAGAGGATAAAGGGGCGGGGGGGTGGAGTTTGTCAGGAGACCCAGGTTCCCAGCTTGGCAGGACATAGACAAAAGGTTCAATGGGCTCATTTGCATTTTGTTCTGCATAAATATGCAAGCTGAGTGGCTGAGCTGGTGTCTCTTGGAGTGTCAAATGGCAGCTGACTGTGTTTTTAAATACGATACCCAGGATCTTACAAACGGTCAGATTCCCACCCGAAAGAAGATTCTTCCTCTGCCCTGGTTATGGGGAGATAGCCCGACCCTGAGTAAATGTGTTTTGACCGGGTCCTCCCTGCGCCCTGGGCACTGCCGGCCACTGGCCCCACACTCGCCCCCTCCCGAGACCTTGGCAAGCCTGGCTAAGGTGTGGTGACTTCCAACAAGGCCCCGTTGACAGAGCTTAAAACAAACCTCCCTGTTCACCCACGGGCCAGGGAGACAGAAAGAGCCAAGTTGGGAGACCACCTCTGGCCTGGTGAGGCTACCAGTGCAGAAGAGACATTCCTAACAGAAAACAGCCCTTAAAAAAAAAAAAACAAAAAAAAAAGTCATCCTTTCCGAAGCCAACACGGAGTGCTGGGAAGGCTCAGAAAGACCATGGGATTTTTTTTTTTCTCCCCAGTTAATCCAGTTGCCCTGATTTGCATGGGATTTGCATAAACAGCACATTGTATTCAAGCAGTCCTCACTTCAAGGGCCAAGATTATGGTCGAGGATTTGTCCCACCCACAGTAGTTTTGTTCAACTTGCACTGTTTGGAAGCTCAGGGACACCTAAAATAGCCCTTTATATACTGGCCAAGGTGAAAAGGATACAAAATGATGATGGGGGAGTGTTTGGGACCGGAGCGGGGGATGCGGGGCTCTGTCCTGGCTCCCAGGAGGGGAGGTGAACAAGAAGAACTTTTAAGTGGCTTCTAGTTCTGGAATTCTCTAAAATCTCTGCAGGGTGCCAGACCCTGAAGGGCAGGCCCAGCCAAACCCTGGGATGAAACTGGGAGCAAGATACACCTACCACGGCAGCCAGATCCAGGTTGAGTTAATATTTGTTGAAGGTTCTTCTGTGACAGCCAGTGTCACGTGGGGAAGGGAGGAGAAGTGACTCCATTGGACAAAAGAAGGGATGGGCACGAAGGAATGTGGGATTCTTCCCACATTAACCCCCACCGCGGTGGCCTGGCCAGCAGGAAGCAGCAAGAGGCCCTTCGGACGAGGATAACGTTTATAAACCTCTTTCAACTTCCAGCCATCGAACTCTACCTTGTCCTTGAATGAGAAAAAAGAGCTCTTCTTGGCCCTGGTCAAGAGTCGCTTTCCAACCCCCAACGTCGGGCTCTACTCAGGGCACTTCCGAATGGGCCTTTCCACCCACAGCTGGCTCTCCCGGGGGGCTAGTCTTTGAAATGTGCCGTGCTTTGTTGGCCTGAAGGAAGTTGCCTTGGCCCCAAGCTCTGTTGAGCCCACACCCAGATATTCCAACCTTAACTTTAGCCTCGTGCCAAGAAAGATCACAGAGCAAGAGCACGAAGCCTACTGGGCGACCTCAGATAAAATAAACAATAGGTAATAACCTTCCAGGAGTGGATCAGGTGAACCTGCAGGACACTCACGAAGAAAGGCCAGGGAGCAACGTCCAAGGTCTTTGTTTCTTTCTCCTCAACTTCCTTGATACGGACGTGGAATACTAGTTGCTCGTTATCTCGAGTGCAGCTGGGCACCGGATAAACCCAGCTTCCAGGAGAGCCGCGTGTCCTGAGAAGAGGTGAGAGGAGGGCAGGGAGAGGGAAGGACGGCAACCTAGACCTTCTGGCTTGGCTTCATCCAAGCTCTGCCCAATTCATCTCTACAGAATCACGTGGGTCATCCCACACCTCTTGAGCATGATGGTCAAGGGGGAAGAAAACTGGAATAAAGTAAAACAAATGAGCAAAAGGAAAACACTGGTGTCCGGTCCTAACCCTAAGGCTTGGAAGCTATGGAATTTGCTCAGGTCATTCTAACTCTCCAGGGTTTTTACTTCTCTTCCTTACATAATGGGTATTTTAAAGTCTGCCCTACTTCAGGCAGTCGAGAATCACAAAGGAAATCACACAGGTGCTGAGTGGGACAGCCACCTGTCACAAAGCGTCATTTCCCCAGGAAAACAGACTCAGCGGACATTTTTCCCAGCGGGTCCGCCGAAACTAAGTTATTCTGATCCTCCTAAATATGATTTCCTCTCAACAGTTTCTGATCAGGAGCAGTTTCTTCTTTTCTTTCCTTTGTTTTTTTCCTCTCTTTCCTAGACATGCGGGAGGAAAAGAAACTCAG
Source organism: Enhydra lutris kenyoni (assembly GCF_002288905.1). Lineage (NCBI taxonomy): Eukaryota > Metazoa > Chordata > Mammalia > Carnivora > Mustelidae > Enhydra > Enhydra lutris. The sequence continues at coordinate 1,914,470 of NW_019154141.1, read as the reverse complement.
GATTCTGGCGTCTTTCTGCCCACATAGAGCTTCTTTGGCAGAAGGTAGAATACAATATCTGTAGTATCAATAAAGCTTCTACAGTATCAATAAAGCTCCCATCTCATTGTTACCTAGTGGCTTAAGAACACACTTCGTGATCTGGTGACTGTAAAGTAGATGTTCTCAAGCGGAGTCTGATTTTGGCTTTCTAGGGTCTTCAGATGTCCAAGAACCAAACTTGGCTTGTAAAGATGGGGAACGGAAAGTCCTGTTCCCATTTTGGAGGCCGACCTCCTATCAGACTCAGATGCTCATGGATCACTTAGTCCTAATTTAAACAGTTTCTAATAACTTCAATTATCCTGCTTCCCTTCTGCATTTTTCCTTTTTTTTTTTTTCCCTCCAAATTAACCCAGTGCCTCAAAAGATTGAGGAAAATTTCCCAATGGCTTTAAGCTGGTTTCTAGCTTAAAACCCAGTTTTCTTCTGAAATCCTTGGATTTCCACTGCAAGATGAGCAACATAGCTTAAGCCCCCTTCTGTTTACCCCCAGAGACCAGTGTGCCCTGGTGATTTATTTACAGAGCTTCAGGATGCTCTTCTCTCCACCCTGAAATGTTGCCAAAGTCCAGGAACTAGGGATATGGGGAGGAGAAAAAAAAAAAAAAAACATATTGTTGCAATCCCCTCCTTCTCCTTGATCATTAATTGTATCCTGCTGGGAGCCCTCCCCTGCACTCTGGGTGAGCATGTGTCAAACACATTTCCCTCTTCCCTGCACTTGCCAAGGGTGTGTTAGCCTCTTGGTTTTGGAACCCCCTCCTTGGGACCTGGAGAAAGTCAGACCAGAGGAAGGAGGGGGAGGAGGAGAAGATCACAGGCAGGCAGCGGGCCGGGGTCAGGCTCTGGGCTGGAGCCTGCAAGTCTGAACTTCCTCCCTGGACAGAGAGGGTGGGGGTGGTCAGTTCTCCTGTGGTGACCAGCTGGTGACTGGGCCGGCAGAAGGGACCTGCTATGGGGACCGGAAGTTAAGAGGCTGCAGACTCAGTTGGGGTTCTTCTTAAATGATGGGGCTGCAGACCTTTCCCTAACTCCGCTTCCACTCTTTCTGAGCCGCCCCCCATCCCCCAAGACAATCCCTGGGCCAAATACGGCTGCTTCCCCTCCCAGCTGTTTTGAATTCTTCGGAGAGAGCAGAATAAGCAGACAAATCCTTCCTGGATATTTATTTGCCCCTGAGGGCAACAAGGTACATGACCAAGGGGCCAGGAACGGCCTATTGGGTTCTATCAGGGGAAGGAGCATTCAGTCTGGGGGGCCTGGAGGCTCCGTTAGGGTTCTTGCAGTTGCTTGGACTCACGTGGAAGGTTCTGGCCTCTCACAGTTGCTCACCATGCTGAAGCGGGAGAGTCAGACCAGCCTCAGCAGTTCCCCGAAAGGAACCATAGGGGTGAGGTTGTCCTCTGTCGCCGGGCTTAGCCCCGTCCTCCCCTCAGCCCCAGCCGTGTGGGAGGACCTCAGATTATTCTGGCAGATCACGACTGGCTTACGGAGACGCCACTTCTCCAAGACACAGGAGCGCCGTCTCCCTTTCCCCAGGAGCAGGAGAGGATGCTGCTTTCCCCCTTTTGTTCAGCTTCACCATGACCTTGGCTGTCATCCCACACACCATATCTTTAACCCCACAGGTCTCAGCCCTGCGTGGTCCTTGGATAAGCTCTGCGACTTGCCACAAAGCGGGTTATCACTGCCTGGGGCAGCACCCCCAGGGCTACACCAGGCTCCCAGCACTTACCCCAGACCTCATCTCAGCTGCAAGGACCATCCTAGCCGAACATCTGAGCTGTAGGGTAGCTGACCCTTGTTTATCTTTAAGAGACAGAATGAGAATATGTACATAAAACGCATCACCCTTCGAGGACAGGTGATGTTCAAGAAATCTGATTTTATAATTGCAGACGAAGGGAAACATGCCAGGTGTGCGATCTGGAAGCTTCCACTGGGCCGGCCACCTTTACCGGTGCCATCTCTCGGCCAGGCTGCCCCGTCCTCCGGTTCCAATTCATCTCCTCTTTGGGTTGAGAGCACACATAGGCCCACGAGCCCCAAACATGCCACGATCCCATGAAAACTCAAACCAAATGGAGATAGGCAAAAAAAAAAAAAGCAAAGGAGATGGAGAAAACAGCCCAAGTCTAGCTCTCCTTGGACCCTCACTTCACTCACGCTCAGCACACGGCCCGCTTCTGCACTAAGGTACAGCTGCTCTGCCCGCCACGCTCCGCCCCAGCATCTCACGTGTCCCCACTGGCCGGCATCTTGAGCCCACATCACAGCTGGCTCCTTGAGGCAGCCCGAGGTCTGACACCACCTGTAAAGAAAACTCTTCTCCCTGTTGCAAATGCACAGGGTCCCCTCTGCCCCAGTCCCCGCCACTCCCCCAACATTGTCCTACTACTGTTTCCGTGTAGTCCATCTGGCCAAAGCAAACAGCTCCTTGGAGCCGTGCTCCAGTGTGCAGCTGCAAGACGAAGTTGGCAGGCTGTTTCAGGAGGCTGAGGCCTCCCCTCCGCTCGCCCCGTGAGCTCTCCTGGAAGACACGAGAAACGAGGCCTGACCTTTTAATTAGCCCTTGCACAGAGCCTGACCCCATTCTCTGGAGGAACTGGACCTCCCCCCTGCCCCACACTCCTCTCCCCTCGCCCCCACCCATCTTCCACATGTTGGGTGCCCAAGGACTGGGATTGGTTTCTGCCCTCTTGAGGAAAAGGAGAGTGTCCTGGCACACAGGATGGTGGGAGCTAAAGGAGCAGATAGGAGGCGCACGTGTAGGAATGCTTATTATTATCCCATATTTGTGGTGCCCCACCTGAGTTTGGGGTTTGGGGATGGATGAGGGTCTCCAATCTGGAAGTAATAAGAAGAGGAAAAGTTGGAAGAACAAAGGAGGGAAACAGGGAGGGATGGAGAAAAGGATTTTTTGCATCTTGATAGGTTAGGTACTGTGAAAAGTGTTTTATGTGGACTTTTGCCTTTAAATACCATAGGCTATCGGTATTGATGATCCCCAAAGTATAAGACTTTGGGGCCCCAAAGAGAAGTGCATTGCTCAAGGTCACAGTTGGTAAATGGTAGAGCAAGACAAGAACCCGAGTCTTTGGACTCCAAGGACAGAAACTTTCCATCTAGTTCTGCTGTTCCCCAGTAGTTTGTAGATTCCTCTAGAATATACTTTTTTGGTCCCATGACCTGGAATGATGCATCCATAGGTTCAGGGGTCCCCATCTTGTCCATTTTGGCTAAGGTTGATGGTACCTAATTTTGGTGTTTCTAAGAGCTACTTGTTGGTGGCTATGGTGGTAGTCGGAGGGGCAGGGGGAGTGGAAGTGGCTGCGGTGGTGGTGGTGGTTCTGGTGGAGGTGGTGATGGTGGATTGGTAGTATTGGTCATCACAGTGCGGTGGATGGTGGGGATAGTGGTGGTATGGATGGTGGTGGTGGTGACGATGATGATGGTGGTCACAGTGATAATGGTGATGATGGTGGTGCTGATGTTATTGTGGTGATGATGGTGGTGATGATGGTGGTGGTGATGGTAGTGGTGATAATGTTGTTAATGGTAACGGTAGTGAGGATGATGATGTGGTGATGGTGACACTGGTGGTGATGATGGTGGTGGTGGTACAGATGGTGCCTGTGGTGGTGGTAATGATGGTGACGGTAGCGGTGTTACTGGCATGCTCCTGTGGTTACCAGTGGTAGCAGGGAGAGTAAGACAAGATGTAAATAAACCAGGTAACTGACTTTTTCTGTCTCTAAAATCCTTCCTTGCATCCCACTCCCACCTTCCTAATCTTTTGATTTTGTAAGAAATGGCAAGTGTTCTGAACCTCTGTTTTTGGTAGCAGCATCTGTAAGATGATAGGACAGCCTTTTTATTTATTTATTTTTGAAAGGATGTAAGGGAAACAACTTCCCTTATTTAAACAAAGCACAGAGTCCCCAAGGCTTTAAAACTGGAAGCCAACTCTCCAGGTGGGGCAGGGCTGCTGACCAAGCAGGGCCCGTACCTCTCCCGAGGTTCCTCTCTCCCTTTGCCCTCCTCTCCCTCTGACTCTCACAGCCACGACCACGTCAGCCCAGCGCCGAAGTTACTGTCCATCCTTCGGAGGGCCAGCCCACGTGTGGCCAACCATCTGTTCCCTCGGTTTCCCTTTGTCCAGCTGAGCCACTGAAATTTCAATGAGGGAGGGAGAGACACAGACACAGAGATAGAGACTCACAGAGAGAGAGAGAGAGAGACTGAGAAAAAAAAAACAAAGGAAAACAAACAAAGAAAACACAGGAAGTTTAGCGAGCATCCAGATTATAAAGCTTATTTTTCTGACTCTTCACAGCTAGCTCATTCCCAGGCCCCCTGGCCATGCCTCTCAGACCACATCTTGTCTGGTATGCTCAAGGTACCAGAACGATTTAAGAGACACCTTGCAGAGTCCATGATCCCCACGGTTCCTGACTTGTCTCCACATGGGGAGGGTCATAACCTGTCCTCTTACAGATTCCTCTAGTCGCCAGTGCTGGTGGGGCCCACGCAGAGATCACAAACCTCAGCCCCACCCACCCAGCCCCTCGCCCTGCTATCTGGCTACACCGCAGCCACCACTGAAAGGAATGAATGTACCCCTGTAGGTGACTGGCTCGGCTCTTACAGTTGGCCTGACAGTGAAACAACCACTGAAGCCCAGAATTACCTTGTAATGAAATTAATTTCAGCCAGAAGACTACAGCTCAGCCATCACCCAGCAGCAGGACTGAAAAGCTTGGGGCAGGGGACTGACTTCAGCCGTCTTTCCTATTCCCCGGTGAAGACACCATTATTGACAAAAGTTAAACAACAACAACAACAACAAAAACCCAGCAGACTTCAAGCTCAAAGGAGGACAGTTTAAGACCCCCTGGGGCAGCAAATGGAATCACTTTAAGGGCAACTGAAATTTCCCGGGGATGTGCTATGCAGCCCACTTTTCTCTTTCTGCTAGTGCTGCATTCCTGGGCAGTCTACGGGAGATGTTGGCCCTGGAGGCAAACAGCCAGTCCTAGCTTTGGGGTTAACGGGGGGGGGGGGGGGGGGTCCCGTGGGGGGTGGTGCCAGGCCGAGGGTGCTGCAGGACCTCAAACCCCCTCACCTGGCTCCTCTGAGCCTCACGTGTGGACCTCTCCCTTTCAGCCCTCACCCAGTTGCTCCCTCTGGGGCTCTTCTAGAAACACTTCGATAAGGGACACAAGGATGAGAAGATGGAAAACAAGCCTGGGAAGAATATTTGGCATATGTTTTTCTTTGCTGTTCAACTAACAATTTCTGCCTGGTCAGTTTGGACCGCAGATTCTATTTATTTTGCTAGCCTCCTACCCCATTCCCATCCCAGGGGTGGGGTGGGCTGATAGTTTCTTTCAAGGCTGTACTAAAAATTGCAGCCTCCCTCATGATTCTAGCTCCCGGGATCACCGGTGCAGGCAGCCTGTCCCTCTTTGTCACTTAAGGGACAAACGGATCCCCAGGCCAGCCTCCCCACGGGGGGGGGGGGGGGGGGCATTTGGGGTGGCCTTGAAGCATTTGGAGATGCGTGAAGAACAGGACATTCCCCCTGTCTCCTATCTCTCAAATGTGCTGCTGGAGGATTGCAATTGTTTCTTTTTAGCAGAAACTCTCTGACAAATCACCTCATTCTCTTGGAAGCTTATCACTCCCTGCCTCACCAGGAGTCCTAATCTCTCTGCAGAAGTGAAACTGTTTCCATGCACTGTCCCTCAGCTGGTGGCTGTCCTCCACCTCTCCCCAGGGAGGCAGGAGTTTGCAGGGACACAGAAGAGGGAGCTGGGGACTCAAAGGGTTAACTGACCCTGGCTTTGGAAGAAGAAGGACAGCATTCCCTTGCTCCCAGTTGGAGAATACTGAATAACTCCCTTCGGCAAGTCAGCTTGTTTGGTTATCTTGGAGTGTGTGCTGGGGCTAACTCATCCTGGCTGGTCCTTCCGGATGTAGCCTTGCTCAAAATCAAGCCTTATACAGGAGTGTTATTCCCCGGGGCTGAATCCTCCCAGGCTGATAAAGAGTTTCATCATGGATGATTCAGGAGGTTGAGATGCAGGCTCTGGTGATAGCTAATGAGGCCGCCAGCCCCCAGCTGACCTCACTTTCGAGCTGTTGACAGGTTAAGTCAGGCTGGCCAAACAGCATCCCAACCAAGCCAAGACAAATGAGCTCCAGGCCTTGCGCCCCTCCATGCCTCCCAAGTCCTCCTCCTGGATTGCAATCCACCTCCAAGACTCCCCGTGGGGCTTCTCTGGCTGCCCCCTCTTCTGTAGGCAAAGGAGCAGGTCCGCAGGGATAAGGCTGATTCCATCCTCCATGCCCCCATCCCTGGCTCTCCAGAGCCTGACACGGATCCTCATGGACCCCGGATTTTCCTTCCCACTCCATCTCTTAGGGACCCGAGTTGGTGGTTCTGAGACTGAGGTCACTCAAAAAAAGCACGAAATGGGCCCCATCTTCTTGTGGATGGAGACTCTAAATTAGGTTGGGAAAACACACACACACACACACACACACACACACACACACACACGGCAGCCCAGCCCGCCCACCATTCAGGGCTTGGACGGGACATGGAGGCCTCCTTACCATCCACGGGGCCAGTAGCACTGAGGGCCCCCAGCTCCCGGGGATGGTCACCTCCTCAGACCCCGAGGACGGGACTGAACGAAGACACACAGGAAGGCGACACTGATCTCCATGTGGGTGCCGGACGGACTGGCCCAGGACACAGCACTTTCTCCAAAACCTCTAGAGTTAGCATCGCTCTGGAAACCTTGGAAGGGACGGGAAGTCCTGGGGCGTGTGAGGAGGAACGCTACCCTCCCCTCCAGCCCACACAGCCAGCTCTCGGGGGCCAGCGCTCAGACTAATATGCAGCTTGGGCTGTGTCCATACTGGGCTCGAGGCTGAGGCCGAAAAAGCTCCAGTCCTCGTGTGGCAATTCAGTCCGTGGAGTTAGACCCGAGGGCCTCGGCCACAGCAAACCAAGCTCCCTGATGGCCCCACGATACTTCGTACTTCATTAAATCCTTTCCGTACGCATCGTCTCATCCTCATGCCTTGTCTGTGAGGTAGATATTATTATCCCTCTCTCCTTTACAGAGGAAGAAGTTTGGGATAGTAAGGAGCACAATGAGGACACTAACCTTGGACCTTTGTCCCCAACTCCTTTGCTTCTCCTTGAAGAGCGAATTTAACTGTACTTGGAAATGTACTTTACCAGCAACAGGAGGAGGTGAGCACTGATAGGCACAATGATGAGATTAACAAAGGCAAGGTGGCAAAAGAATGGAGGACATTTTTTTAAAATTTTTTTATTTATTTTATTTAACAGAGAGAGAGAGATCACAAGTAGGCAGAGAGGCATGCAGAGAGAGAGAAAGGGAAGCAGGCTCCTCTCTGATTAGAGAGCCCGACGCGGGGCTCGATCCCAGGACCCTGAGATCATGACCTGAGTCAAAGGCAGAGACTTTAAACCACTGAGCCACCCAGGCGCCCCAAGAATGGAGGACATTTTAAAGAATTTTTTAAATTGCGTTATTTCAGGGTGGTGGAAATTTGACTTTCAATACTTTAGGCAGTTTGTGCATGGTTATTATTAAAAAAATTTTGAGTACTGAGAGGAAAAAGGAAAAAATAAACCATTAACTACAATTCTAGCCACAGGATGTAGGTACATATATATGTACCTACATCCATATTCTTGCAGAGCCATTCTTCATGCATATAAATATTACATATAAAGATCATGTTAGTAAGTATTAATTATATATTCACATCTCTGCATACCTTCTTTTTTTACGTAGAAGCCTAGAAAAATCCTAGAACTATTTTCCACGTCAGTAAATAGGCCTATAAGATTTTTTAATGATTTCCTAGTGTTCCATTGTATTGATATTACTGGACACTGAATACTGTTTTCATCTTCTTATAATCGCAAATCATGCTGTAGGAAAACTTCTTAGGCACAGATCTTTGTGCAGCTGTCTGATTATTTCCTTAAGATAAATTCCTGGAAATGGAATAACTTGGTCAAAACACACCTTCAACGTTTTCAATGCGTTTTGCCAAAAAGTGTGCCTTTTTGTAATCCCAGCAACAGTATCTAGGGGTCGGGAGGCTTAGTCGGAGAGCCTGTGAGCAGGAGAGCTGGAAGGTCAGAGGGCGAGCCTTGTTGGGGGGACTTGGCTGACATTAAGTCAAGACTGGACTTTGATTTCTAGGGATTAGAGAGTGAGGTTTTGAGCAGAGATTGAACTGGCCGGAGTGGCAAAAACAGAACAGGGAGAGACAGGAAGAGGCTAGAGCCCTGGTTAGGTGGGTGGAAAGGCAATAGTGAGATGAGCTCCAACAGTGGGACAGACAGACAGAGGCAGAGACAGACAAAGTGACGAAGGAGAAGAGAAAGAAGGAGAGAAAGGAGAAAGAGGTGGAGTAGGCTGATGAGGCTATAGAGAGTCATGATGTATGTGGGAGTCGTTAAAGATGATACGAGGCTTTTGAGTCTGAGCAACCAGGGGAGGAAAGAGCCTAACAACACCCGGGGAAAATGGGGGAAAGTCAAACTTGTTTTGAATGGCTTGACGATTCCTCTCCGTGCAAGGCTGTCTCTCGGAGCTGGCTGCTTGGGAGGGTGACGTGGCTTAGGGGCGGGTTTAGGGCCTCAGGGCTCCAGGTAAAGGCGGCCAGAGTGGCCAGCACTGCCAGGAGTGGAGTCCAGCAGGATGAAGAGAGAACCAAGGACAGATCCTTGCATAATAGCAACTTCCGTTCGTGGGAGGAAACGGAAGCAGAAAGAATGGTCAAGAAGAGCCAACAGATAGGAAGAAAGAGGATGCGGGATCTCGGGCAATGGGGCCCGAAGAGGCGAGGTTTAGAGGAGACTCTGTAGGGCAGGAGGCAGAGACCCCACGTGAAAAAAATGAAGTCCTACATTTGACCCCACCGGTGAGCTCCTTGTGGAATGAGAGAGAAGGTATCACCCCGCTTGCCACAAGGCTGGAGGCTGGGGAGCTTGGTCTGAACCTTTGCAGAGGGCAAGATGGGAGTAAAACAAACAGAGTGCACTGGGCCATGATTGGGGGGAGAGAAGCACTCACAGGCTGGGTCTGACCGGAGGGTTCCACGCATCAGGCCTGGCTTGAACCTCCAAAGCCTGATCGAGGGGCTGGGGGTGGGGAACAGTCTTTGTGATTTATCTAAACGAACGTCGACCCCACAAGGGAGGCACCACTCCCGCTCTGCTTAAGGCACTGGTATTCTGGTACCCTGGTCGCTTTTTTTAACATTAAATTCCATCCCAGAAAAAGAAAGAGAACATCTTATTCCCTGTTACGGGCAAAAGTTCCTCCCTCTTCGTTCAACAAAATAATGAAGGTCTTTGGGCTGGCACAAATGCTATCCTCTCCCCCCAAAACAAAAAATCTCCGTTACAGAAAAATTACTCTCCTGGAGAAGCTGGGCATTCTGTTACAATCCCTGTGCCTCGGTTCTCTCCAGAGGTAGTTCCCTCCTTTCCGTCCCTCCACTCCCAGTTTCAGAAGGCGGGGGGCAGCCCATCAGCTGAACCCCTCCGCTCTGCTTTGCCTCCTCCAGGACTCAATTGAGAGCACACACCAGGCAGAACAAAACAGTGGCAATTGATGACAAATGGGCTGAGCGGCCCCCACGTCCCCCTCCCCATTCCCTGTTACCATGGAGACACCAGCCAGCTGAAGCCAAGAGATCAGGAAATATCCATAAAGGACAGTCTGGTGGACACAGGTGTTTGGGGAATCAATAGGCACCAACAAGATCTTTTAGTCTGTGGAGGGTTTCAGGGGGAAAGGCAGTAAGATGGGGGACAGGGAACTAAGTAACACAGGTGGGCTTTGTCCTTGGGACTTAGAGGCTCTTTTCTCCCCAGTGGGAGTTGTACTGTTCTGATGCGTGTCAATGCCACGCTCCAAAGGTCTGTTTTTGTTCTGTGTCCAATCTTCTCTCTTCTACTTCACCTGCAAGTCTGTGTAACCTCCGAGATGGGCCACTGGATATATGTTCAAGAAGCCTTGAAATCGGTGGAGCATTGAGAAGACTTGGTCACTGGAACCTCCCTCAATCACTTTGGAAAGTAGGCAAGACCTGGAAACCGACAAAGGATTGTCCCTACTCTCTGCAGTTGGAAGAAACAGTAAACACATCGTCGAAATGTATAGGCGGAAAGCCATCTTTTTAAAAGGGTACAGACACCCAAGTTCAAGGGAGGGAAGGAGGAGGCTTCGTTCATATTGTGGTTTACGCTTTGCTATTAGTTTTCTAACAGGAAGCTAACAGTCAAATATTAACTGGAAGCGTATCACAGCTCAGTAGTCTGGTGGACATTATTTCCCCCAAACAACTGTCATCAAACATAATTATGGGAGGAAAAGAAACTTCTTAGGTACTCCCACTTTTTTTTTTTTTTAATGCAAATAATGTGTTCCTACTTAGGAGCTTTGAAACTCAGTCATTTGAATCGTTCCAATTCTAGGTACCTGCCATGATTTCTTACAACAAGACACTCACTGCACTCAACGTGGCAGCTGGAGGATGGATTCAGCCCCTTGCTCTAGGCTTCAAGGTCATTGCTTTGTCCCTGCAGTAGTTGTGAAGATCCAGATTTTTGCAGTTGGTTTTGCAAAACACGAGTTGCCAAAAATCTAGCAGGGTTCATTGCTTGTAGAAGGCTCTCAAAACAATGGTTGACTGACCACTGGAAAATTCTAAGCCTTGTTATAGTAGAAATTATAGCTAAATCCCCAGAAGCTCTTCTTTCCCCCACTGTATAACAAGGGACTTGAATGGAGACGGATCCCACTCAGCTGCAGGGTTGGACCAACCAGAGATGATTCTTTTTTTTTTTTTTTTAAAGATTTTATTCATTTCATTTGACAGACAGAGATCACAAGTAGGCAGAGGCAGGCAGAGAGAGAGAGAGGAGGAAGCAGGCTCCCTGCTGAGCAGAGAGCCCGATGCGGGGCTCGATCCCAGGACCCTGGGATCATGACCTGAGCCGAAAGCAGAGGCTTTAACCCACTGAACCACCCAGGCGCCCCAGAGATGAGATTCTGATCCTCCTGCCACTGTGATTGGTTCAGGTAAATAAAATCTATGTCAATCACCACTTGGCATTTTCCTGAATCCTGAGAGAAAGTCTTCTAAGACTTTTGAGAGAATATGTTTTTAATTTTGTCAGGGAGATCCACCGACGTCGATGTCCTTACTCCTGGAGAGCATAATTTGAAGATAATAATCCTAGAACTTTGGACACCCTGAAGGAAATTGGCCTGAAAAAAAAAGATGGCACCAAAGAAGACAAAGCAAAGAGTCAAAATAAAAACATGTCCTAAAAAACAAACAAACAAACAAACAAACAAAAAAAGCAAACACAAAAAACATGTCCTTGATGACTTAATCTCTTGGATCAAACCAATCCTGAATTCCACTTTATCCATTCCTCTTCCAATGGAGTAGTCCAACAAATCCCCTCTGTTGTTTAAGCCAGTTTGACATAGGCTGTCTTTTTGTTTACTTATTTGTTTTGTTTTCAAAACAAAGAATCCTCATACTTGTTTAAAATTTTCTGAAAGTAAGAAACAGTCCTAACCAACGTACTTACCCAAACTGTCATCTGTTTGACCATTTTGCTCTTAATGACCGACCAACGAAAGTAAGATTTGGAGATCTGGAGGCTGAGAGAACAAAAGAAGTGTCCTGTTTGGAGAAAGGCACAAGCTGGTGAAGCTTATACCCTCCAAGATATCAAAGCATAATCAACCCTTAATAGTTCTTGTTAAAAGGCGGGGGGTGGGGGGAGTCAGGGAAGACAGTGAACATCTTGTGATACACTTCACGTACTGTGAAAAGCAGATCCCTTTCTATATGTAGCTAAAGCTACTATTTTAATGAATTTGCATTCTCTGAGCATAAAGTGTGGACCGTTGTGAAGAACAGATGTTGCGAGGGCACAGGCATTCCAGAAACCGATAAGGAATTTAAATTAGAAACGAATAATATAAAATGTAGATAATCCCAATGCCAGTTGCTGAGAAAAACTTTCTGGCATTCTACTGGAATGAAACTATCTGTCATGCAGTTGAAAAGAACATGTTAACTGATCGTTGGTCTCCAAGAAGACCCCCCTCGTTATCTGACCAGCTACACAAGTGAAAGTACTGAGAAGTTAAAGCCAAATATTCTTTTTGGAGATTTAGTGATTTACGGGCTGTATTCTGCTAATCCGGGGATGAAGCTTTGCTTTGTTCTTTGACTCTCCACAACTGCAGAGTTAAGAAAATAAGAGATGCTCACGAAATAACAGACAGATGGATGGATGGATGGATGGATGGATAGATGGGTGGATGGATGGATAGACAAATGACAGCTGGAGTCTTCACTGGAAAGAACACTAATCCATACCACACCATCTAGCCTGAAACATTCTTTCCAAAGGCAGGAACTGGTCTCTGATTCTGCAATTGCAGGTCCAAAACACATTCTTCAATAGCATTCATCAGCTGTCTCATCAAATCTCAGGGTGGAAGTCTACCTCTTGTGTCTTGGCCTTATATGGCCTTAGCATCTGTCTAACACCTATAGCTTTTTGTATTTTTTTCATTCTCAAATGAGGATTAGTCTATACCTTGGATTCATTGAGTACCAGCATGGAAGTATTCCCTTTTCCCTGTCTCTGGATCTCATAGTGTCAACTTTGATATACCCCACTTCTGATTTCCAACTATTGTTTGCAGCTGCTTTTCTCTATAGGAATTGGGCTTGTGTGGGGGGCCAGGCTAGGGAACAATCACCATTCAGGTGGCAACTTAGCCTTGACCTCTCATCTGTCTCCCAGAGACCAAAACAACTCAATCATACCCTTCCAGATAGACAGAAAAGCATATATACACACATGTGTCTATGTATATGTCTTATACACATACACACACACCTGGGAATTTCATTCACCCACTAATTTATCAGATAACTGACCAGTGGAGACTTAGGGGTCATCTTGAACATTTCACTTCTCTCTTCCAGTATCTAGTTAACTGGTTCTGTTGATTCCACCTCCTAAATAGGTCTCATTTCTGGCCATCCTAAATAGGTCACCTTCTTGCCATCCCCATTGTTCATCACCTTACTATAGGCCCTCTTCAGCTAGTGCTTGGACTATTGCAATAGCCTTCTGATAGGCCTCTCCACCTCTAAAATCATCCCCTCCTTTCCGTTTGCTCTTCACGTTATAGCTGGAAAATATATACATGTCCATTTTTTATGCTCTAGCTTAAATTTTTTCAGTGGTTCCCTTTGGTCTGGAGACAGAGAGCTAACTCCATTCCTAATTCAGTCCTGGTTTCCTGTACAACTTACTCCCCAGTAGCTCTAGTGAGAATTGGTGAAATCCCCCAGTCCACATTTGTGGTGTTTCATAGGAAATGGCCATGCCAGAACATGAGCCTGTCCCGTGGCCAGAACAGCTCAGTCCCAAATGGGTATTTGATCCCTGCTGGGTCCATGAGTTCCCTTACAGGGAACTCTATACAATGTTAAACTAGGGAGTGCTTTCCACCTACGCTGTCCATGAAGCTCCACGCTAACTTACCATGAGACAGAATGGTGGAGCCAGCAAACATGGGAAGTAAGAAGTCATGCTTGCGGGGGCGGGGTCTAAGCACACTCGAATCTCTGGCGGGTACATCACTGTACGAGTCTTCCTTGGACCTCACGAGCTACTGTAGAATTCTTCAATTCTCTTTTGATATATGCTAATTGGAGTTGGGTTTCTCTATTTGCAACCCAGGGTCCTTGCTATGTGACACCCCACCCTTACATCTTAGCCTCTTGAGACCAGGTCTGTGTCTGTCTTCTCCGCTACCCTCAGCGCCCATTCAGCACTGGCACTCAAAGGTCTTGGAACAATGAATTGATTTGGTGCCAGATGTAAGTTTCCAGCCATCTCCTTTCAGCGGCCTTGCCAGCTCATCACCAGAGAGAACCTTCATAACGATTTAAGAGACGCCCGCAGCATTCACCCCTTCCAGGCTTCCAGAGGAAGCTTCCGGGATCACAGCAGCACGAGGGGAACACGTAGCGATGCCCACCACCGACGGGCACGTGCATGATCTCATGTGACCTTCCCCCCACAATCTAGCAGGGCTGTGCCGTCCTTGCGACCACCTCCACGTTGCCGGATGGACAAAGGGAGGCCCGGAGGATGGAACGACTGACCAGATGTCCATAACCCTGCCATGCCACGGGGTCCACCCGGCTCCAAATGAGTTTGCTTCATGGCCTTCTTGTCCGATCTCCTGAGCTGACAGGCTCTGTTTTTGGATCAGAAGACTCCCCAGAGCGGGCGCATGCATTTCAGATCCCTGTTCTTTGCTTGCAGTCCCTTCTGCCAGGGTGCCAAGAAACCCACCCAAGCACCTGCGGAGACAAGAATGGTCACATTCTGGGCCAGAGTCGAAGCAGGCAGCCATTCCAGCCCGCAGGGTGGACCTGCCCAGGGCAGGGGGAGGGAGACACTGGGTTTTCCAAGAGTGTCCCGGGGGTTGGGACACCACGCGCCACCTCCCCCCATCAGCATCTACCGCCCCCCTCCCTGCACGGCAAAGTGACTCTAAGAACTGACCGGCTGCAGAAGGAGTGACAAGAGAGGGGACCCCGAGGTGGGTAACAAAGGGTTAAGGCCGCAGCTGCCGGGGCGTGCAGTGTGGAGTTATGTTCGAACTGTTCCCACTGGAGACCGAGTCAGCTGTCATCAGAGAACAAAGAATCCCCCAGAGCCGCTCAAGTTATGTCACAGCCGGGAAGCCCTGAGCGTTCCCTGATTAGGATTTCTAAATCAGCCCCATCGAGGCCCACAGCACAAAGCTGAGGAACAATGCGCTGGCCACATTCACACAGCCTCCCGTCCTGCAGGGCTGCCCGCCTTCAGCCACTGCCCCTCCCACGGGGCCTCAGAGGCCACTTCACCTCCATTGGGAAAAACCCAGTCGCATCGAAAGCGCCCAGCCGGCTTTGGCCGCAGAGTGGGGGCATTTGCCGCTCGGGGTCTCCGCTTGCCATCAGATAAGGAAGGGGCTGTGGGCTGTTGGTCAGGTGTGTGTTTGGGGGCAATAAAGACAAATCCGGTGCAAGGACTGGGGGGGAGGAGGGTTCCTGGAGGCAGAGCAGAGGCTCAGTTTGGGAGTGCAGATCTGGCTGTTCTTATTTCATTCCATGCAAGTCCAGCTGGTCAGAGCCTGGTGGGAATCCTGGGGGACCTCCACCCTGAAGCCTCAGCCCCGAGCCTTAAAACCCCGCTCAGATACCACCTGAGGCTGGTAAAAGTCCAGGAGTCCTGCAGCATTCCTGCGACCGCTGGCCAGGAAGATATAGCTTATTATCGGCAGAGATCGTGGCAAGACGAGGTACTATGTTTCCAAAACATCTTAAATTCAGAGTTTTGACTTAACCTCCATGTAAAAATATTCATAAAATCATGCCAGTCGTGAGGGCTTTGGAACTTCCTTTGTTCAAGGTAAATCCTTGAAAAACACCAAACTGTTACAACCTTGCATTTGCACATATTTAAAAATTCTGGGATCTTCCAAAAAAGGGAAGGCTGAATCTCTCAAATTCTCAGGGGTCTTGCTTTTCATTCAAGGATTTTTCCTCTTTTTTTCTACCAAGAGTCAAAGTCTCTGCCTGGGACTGTCTGGTGTCACGAGGTCTTATAAGGGGGTTTGGGGGAGCTCAAGCTCAGAGAGGAACCCCTAACTGTAGCTGGGGGATTCTGGCTGTCACCTCCTCTGTCCGTGTCTGCATCAACCTCGTAAGCTGGGGTTAGCTCGGTGAGAGTGGTGGGCATATATGAAGTCCTCCTGGAGCCAGGCCTGGGGAAGCTATGTCTGCCTCACGTTCTCCCGACATGCCTTCCACTGGCCGGAGTCACGAGGAGATGCACCAGCATCTTCAGGATGCTGCTCCACTTTCCTGAAGGGGATCGTGGAGGAAGGCGTGGTCCGACTCCCAGGCCACCTCTGATGGCTGCAGCCCTGAGATCTAAAAGCCAGCGCTTTGCCGCAGAGTGATTCGAATGCTCACTGGTTTTCAAGGTCAGGGGCTCGTCAAGGAAGCACAGTGGAACCGGCAGGGGAGCACACCAAATGCGTCGCAGCTCCAAGATTTCCTCAAGGGCTTATGCTTATGCTGGGACCATCCATCACAGAGTCCGAACACGGCAAACGGCCTGCTCTTAGTAACCATCTGCCAACGTGGGACACTTAGGTGTTCAGCGTGGCTTGCGATTTATGCCGCAGGATCTAGTCTGCAGAGCCCTGTGTAGAGAGGAGAAATACAGAGCACATGGGGCAAAATAGTGACAGAGCCACGACTTGAGCCCTGGTCAGTCTGTCTGCACCCCGCAAGGCCAAAGAACCAAGTTTCCCGGACTCCTGCCCTTTGATGGCATTCCCAATCTAAATTTGAAAGTCTCTGGTGTGCCACACTTCCCCTTTCTCCTTCTGTCCTCGTGATGTTGGGAAAGGTGGAACTGGACTGTCGCCAGCAGAGGACAGCCTTCCCCGGGGTGGGCCGCAGGGCCAGGGGTCAGCAGCCAGACCCAACAGGGGCAGGGGTGGCCCTGCTGACGACAGGCTGAGCACCTTAGGCCAATCACCTCCCCTCCCTGAGCCTTGCCTTCTTCTTGGGTGAAAGTCTGGACGTGGCCCCAATCTCACTGATATCATGGGGGATCCGAGAGAGAAACCTGCACAAAAATGCCTAACCCGTCATCCCATGGGGGTGTCTCTTCCCTCCGTAAGCATCCAGGTAGCTCCTGAGCCGGACCTCTCATCGCGCTGCTCCAGGGGAACAACCTCCCAGAAATGGTTCCACTTTCTTTGCTCCCTTAACACCTTCTTGAACCCTGGCAGGACTGATTGACAAGAAATGTTACCTACGAGGAGCCCCTACCCTACCCCCCCCCAAAAAAAAAGAAAAAAGAAAAGAAAAAGAAAGGAAATAAAAAGAAAGTAGGAAAAGAAACAAATTCTGATCTTGTAACATAATGATACAATGGATTCATGGACGGTGTTGGGGAAGGAGGTGAACCTTGCATCCTCTGAGCATTAGTCAAACATTTGTTTCTTTCCTAATCTGGAGTATGAATCTGATGTTAGCAGAAATGCCTGTAATCTCATCACCACTGTTTATGGATCTGAGAAAGGGCAGAGGCAGGTAAATGAGGGAGAGGATACGTTAAATGCAGGTTAATCTAACACTAATGATCAAGACAGTGATTGCAAGACCCAGTCAGCAACATTCACGCTTTTCTTCAAAGTCCTTTCTTTTTTAAAAAAAGTTTCATTTATTTGAGAGAGAGAGCGCATGAGTGGGGGGAGAGGGGCAGAGAGAGAATCGCATTCCCCCACTAGGCGGGAAGTCCGATGTGGGGCTCGATCCCAGCACCCTAGGATCATGACCTGAGCCGAAGGCAGACACTTAACTGACTGAGCCACCCAGGCGCCCTCCGGAGTCCTTTCAAGTTGTTCAGGGTGTGGCGTCCCTACTCAGGGTTGTCAGGCTGGGGCCTGTGGACCACGACCCAGGAGGGAAGCCCTGCTTTCTGAAGACGCTGGTATCTTCAGCTCGGTTCAGGTGTCCCAATTCAGTAATGCTTGATATGTCTGGTAGGTTGAATGAATGAATGATCAATGAATGAATGACAGGCCCATCCCAACTCAAGATTTTCCATAACCCCAACTCACTGTTGCCCAAAAACATCGAAGTATTATCAAATTCCTTTTCCTGGACTTCATTTTAAAAGATCAGCTCAGGGGTGTCTGGGTTGCCTAGTCATTAAGCGTCTGCCTTCAGCTCAGGTCATGATCCCAGGTCCTGGGATCGAGCCCCACCAAGGGCTCCCTGCTCGGCAGGAAGCCTGCTTCTCCCTCTCCCACTCCCCCTGCTTGTGTTCCCTCTCCTGCTGTCTCTCTCTCTGTCAAATAGATAAATAAAATCTTTAATAAAATAAAATAAATAAAAGGTCAGCTCAGCTCTTGAAACTAGAGAAACTCACACTGGTGTTGGTGGATGCCAAAAAGAGACGTTGACAATTACGGACACGCCTCAGTGACTGGGAGAGCAGAGGTGTGGCACGCCTGGCCAGATGCTGGGGTTGGACGATGTGTCAAGCCTGGGAAGAAGAACGGGTGGCAGATCGGAATAAGACTGGATTGTTGAAGACACCACTTCATGGTGTTAGTGGAGGTTGTGGAGTTCAAGCAGTCACAGGACAAGACAGTATACCATGTCGTCGGAAGAGCCGGGACTTCACCATCAGACAACAGAAAATCTGAATTCAAGCTTGGCCACTTACTGGATTGGAAGCTCAATTTCCTCACCTGTAACATTCAGAAAACAAGTACGTAGGCTTGGGCGCCTGGGTGGCTCAGTCAGGGAAGCATCTGCCTTCGGTTCAGGTCATGATCTCCGGGTCCTGGGATCCAGCCCCACATGGGGCCCCATGCTCAGCAGGGAGTCTGCGCTCCCTCTGCCCCCTCCTCCCCACCCCACTCATGCGTGCTGTCTCTCTCCAAAATAAATAAATGAAATCTTGAAAAACAAAAAACAAGTACCTACTCTTTTCACAAAGCTGTCATGTGAAGAAAATGAAATCAGATACATGTACGGAGCCTGGCACGAGGAAAGACTCAATAAACGGTCATATTGTGCGTGGAGCCAAGGAACAGGTCGAAGGAAGGCCAGCGGACCCACACTGGGGTGCAGGGGGATAAGACCTGTGGCACAGGATAACCACTGTGACACAGATAAGAACGCGTGGCTGAAAAGTGTGTCTTAATTATGACATTAAAGCCAATAAGGGGAAGAAGGAAATATCTATTAATTCAGGCGAAGTAGGAAATGGAAAAAGACCCAGGAAAGCATTACCTGGGGGGCACGGGCTTAACCCCTGGGAGAGGCCCTGGGGGCTGGGGCAATCTAGGTACAAACTGTGAAACACACCGCACCTGTCCTTGTTGTGACTGTCTTCCTGGTCCGTACTCGTTCTCGCTCCCCATTTCCCAGAAGCCCATGACTTCACGTCATCTCCCTCTTTCTGATAGGAAGCCTGTTCTCCAAACACTTCGTTTATGCATCGATGGCAAGGCATGGATGATGGGTGACAGTTTAAAATATAAACCCACCCCACCGTTATTTATATTTGAGAGCTAATTAAATAAGAAAGTTGACTTAGCAAACGTTTTTGGAACTCTGGTTTGCTCCAAGCACTCGGACAGACACTGAGGATACAAAGTAGAGAGGAGGGGCGCCTGGGTGGCTCAGCCGGTTAAGCCTCTGCCTTTGGCTTAGGTCATGATCTCAGGATCCTGGGATGGAGCCCCACATCGGGCTCTCCGCTTGGCAGGGAGCCTGCTTCCTCCTCTCTCTCTCTGCCTGCCTCTCTGCCTACTTGTGGTCTCTGTCAGGTAGATGAATAAAATCTTTAAAAAAACAACAACAACAACAACAAACAAAGTAGAGAGGAATGCCTTGTTCCTGCTGTAATGCCCTGGCGGCTAACGGGTCCCTCTCCCAGAATCCTGACGTTTGAGCACTACAGAGGTACTCCTCCTCCCAAGAGTAAGAGAGATGGCAAATCATGCTGGCAAATCATGCTGGCATTTTGCTTTTGTACAAAATTATATATTAATATAGTTAACATTAAATATTACTATAAAAATTATAGTGATGTATTTTATATTGATATACTTATCTATTATTAATTTGTATGTTGCTATATTGATGTGTATTTCTAAAATATATATTGATATAACAAAAGTAATTTCTATGATTTAACCCAGCAGATGAAAGATCTGTACACTGAATATTATAACACATTGATAAAAGAAGTTGAAGAAGACACAGATATGGGGTGCCCAGGTAGCTCAGTCGGTTAAGCTTCTGCCTTTGGCTCAGGTCAGGATCTTGGTCCTGATATCGAGTCCCGTATCAGGCTCCCTACTCAGTGAGGAGTCTGCTTCTCCCTCTCTCTCTGCCCGTGCTCTCTCTCTCTGAAATGAATAAATAAAATCTTTAAAAAATAAATTAATTAAATAAAAGTATAAGTACGCATATATACACACATATGTATATGTATCTGTGTCTTTTCCACCCTGTTTAATTATGTACATGTGTATATCATATATGTTCATATACATGTGAATGAGTACATACACTTAAAAATAATGTTAAGAACCAATGTTTCTAAATCACGGAGTATCTTCTCCATAAAAAACAGACACACACAGTTCGGTTAGAGTCAGGAATGTGTTTGCTGCTATTTGGCCAGTGTCATTATTTTAGAGCTGGGCCCCCGGGGGGCACGGGGACCTGAAATCATCTCCCCGGCTCCAGTCTCATCAGGGCTCAGTGGAGACTCCTCCAGACATCCAGACTTACTGCCCCCCATGTGCACTTCCTACCTCTTGCGTTGGCTTGAGCAATGCCTTTTGTTTCCAGCCTGAAAGGAAATGGCACGTTTAGATACACACGTAAAATTGGTAAGTGAATCGTGGAGCTTCCGTATCAAAATTACTGATGACCATAAAGTGAATGACAACAAAGGTGTCTCTAGCCAGTGAGCAGAGCATCCCCAAAGGACCAGAAATGGACGGCGCCATCATTCTCGGGCTCCCAGAACACCCAGGTTGGCAGGGATCTCTTCGCCAATTCCACCCCACCTGGTACGCAGGCAGGTCATCTGGACCCACCACCAGAATAATGGTTGATTGTATCGCCTGACTCATGAGCAACCCGTCCAGTTCACCAAGAGAACACAAGAGGCACTGGACCAGGCAGGTTGCACCCCTGGGGGCTTGGGGAGTAGGACACAGAGAGCAAGAAGTGGATCCAGGTAGAGGGTAGACTTGAGTAAAGAGGTGAGAAAGCGGAGTCTAGGCGGGGTCAGCACGGGGCCAACCACGGTCAAGGGCACAACGTCAAGGCACAGCCGAAAAGACAAGTACGCTCAGGAACGCAACTTTGCAGAGGGGCTCATGAAGCACATCTGTCAGCAAAGCAGAAATGAGAGAGCGCTGGCTCCTGAGACGTGGGAACGGGAGGGAGGGACAGCCCAGCACGCGCTTCTCATGAAGCCCAGTAGCACCGGGCTCCCTGGGCAAACCAGGCCAAGGGCAAATAAAATTCTCTAGAGGCAACGGTCCTACAAAAAGTATGTTACTAGCTCTAAATAAAACTTGACCCATGCAAATTGTGAGCATTGCACTAAGTTACCATTATGTCGTCATCCCGTGCTGGCTCGGTACTTCTGTGTCCTCTGCATCTTTTCTCCTGCTACCATTTTGCCTGTTTCAGATTATGGCCTCTGGAGATGAGGGACAATTTCTGTTTGTTTCCCACGGTGCAACCTGTAACACAACGACACGTTTACAACTTGGGAGTACTTTTTTTTTTTTTTAAGATTTTATTTATTTATTTGACAGACAGAGATCCCAAGTAGGCAGAGCAGCAGGCAGAGAGAGAGAGAGGGGGAAGCAGGCTCCCCGCTGAGCAGAGAGCCTGATGTGAGGCTCGATCCCAGGACCTGATCATGACCTGAGCAGAAGGCAGAGGCTTAACCCACTGAGACACCCTGACGCCCTCCCCTTTTTTTTAAAGCACCTTATTTCAAAATTCAGATAGGATTTTATCAATTAAAAAACGGACACATCTTGCAAGCTTTGTCGACCTGCTTTTGACTCCTTACTCGCTAAGCATGTTCTAGTTACAATCGCCCAAGCTGGAACCTGGCCAAATGTCCATCCACAGCAGAATGGAAAAATAAATTGTGGTATTTTCACACAATGGAATATTTTACCACAATGAGAATAAACAGTCTCTGACTTTATCCAGCAGTCAGGCTGGATGACAAGAAGCCTGACACGAAACCACATGTATTGTGTGATTTCATTTATATCAGTTTCTCAAATAAGCAATACAAATTGATAGTGTTAAAAGTCAAGACGGGGGCTCCCTCCACGGGAAGGGGGGTGAGGAGTCCCTGGAAGGAAGCATGAAGGGGTTTCTGAAGTTCTATTTCTTTCTTTCTTTCTTTCTTTTTTTTTTATTTGACAGACAGATCACAAGTAGGCAGAGATGCAGGCGGAGAGAGACAGGAGGAGGAGGCAGGCTCCCTGCCGAGCAGAGAGCCCGATGCGGGACTCGATCCCAGGACCCTGAGATCATGACCTGAGCCGAAGGCAGAGGCTTTAACCACTGAGCCACCCAGGCGCCCCTGAAGTTCTATTTCTTAATCTGAGCGCTGGTTACGAAGGTGTGTTCATTTCATGAAATTCACCAAGCTGCTCACCTTTGTAATTTGAGCACTTTTCAATAGGTATATTTTGATATTTCAATAGAAAAGCAAAGAACCGTGTGTTTAACTGTGGCAAACATAAAATAATACCTAGGAAAATATACAGATTTTACAAAGGTTTATGATACTTGTGCCCCATACAATCCTTCTGAACCATTGAGACAAAGAAGGTTACAGGAAACTGCTTCATTAGAATGCTTGCTTTTGAAACTGGGATTTCTGACTTTGGGTTATAAATTCGGTCCTGGGTGGTTGTTCCTGACCCACGCACCTTACTGAGAAGTAATTCACTCTGACATCACTAACTCAGCTCCAACTGGAACTTTACTACATGTATGCAGATGCTCTTAAAACTAGGAACAGAATTGGGGCACCTGGGTGGCTCAGTGGGTTAAAGCCTCTGCCTTCAGCTCAGGTCATGATCCCAGAGTCCTGGGATCGAGCCCCGCATCGGACTCTCTGCTCAGCAGGAAGCCTTCTCCCCCGCCCTCTCTCTCTGCCTGCTTCTCTGCCTACTTGTGATCTCTGTCTGTCAAATAAATAAATAAAATCTTAAAAAAAAACAACAACTAGGAACAGAACTAAGGTTGTTTCCTCTTATTTTATTTACTTATTTTTTAAATACGTGGGGCTTGAACTCAAGACCCCAAGATCAAGACCTGCCCTGAGATCCAGACTCGGATGCTGACCTGACCGAGCCACCAGGCACACCTGTTTCTTCTTATTTTAAAAATCTATTTTTTTTAAGATTTTTTTAATTTATTTATTCATTTGACAGATAGAGATCACAAGTAGGTAGAGAGACAGGCAGAGAGAGAAGAGGAAGCAGGCTCCCCACTGAGCAGAGAGCCCGATGCGGGGCTCGATCCCAGGACCCTGGGATCATGACCTGAGCCGAAGGCAGAGGCTTTAACCCACTGAGCCACCCAGGCGCCCCTAAAAATCTATTTTTATATATTAAATGACTATCTAATTAAATTGGGAAATAATACCAATTTCAATGCCTCCTTTTGATAAACCAAAACCCATCTGAGATTTTTTCCTAACATATCCCCTAGACTATCTCCTCCCCAACCATTCTAAGCCCAATTCAACTCAGTTTGAAACGGAGGCATAAACATCCAGAGTAATGCCTGATTTTTGCAAAATTCCCTCTCTGAAAAAGTTCTTAGAAAGCTATGAATAAGTGCCTTATTTACAGATGGACGCAGGTAAGCAGATAACAGAAGCATGGCGGTCTGCATAAGCCTAGAGAGAGAGAGGCACTGAACACTCTGACGGCAACCAGGGACTTTCATTCCAGAAACAAATATTTTATCATTAAAAAGAAACATTTCTCAAAATGTCCATTACGCCATCACTTTTACAAAGCTATCTATGCCTTGGAAGACGAATCTCCATGTTTGAACACGAATGTTTTTCTGTTAAAAAGCAGTTCCTTTGAGTTCACTAACTGAATTGAAAGTAGAAAAAAAAAGTTTTTTTTTCTATTTCAAGGGTTCGTCACCCCTACGGCTGCTTAACTCCGAGCTCACTGGCCAGTTTCCCTGCAGCTCAGCATCTTCTCAGGAGGGCGATGGGTACAGCAGGTGGATGGTTTGGACCGAGCTCTACCCAACCCGAAAGTTCTCAAACGTGTGTGCGTAAGGATCACCTGGTACTTGTTGACATGCAGATTCCCAGGACCCTCCCCCTTCCAGATTCTGAAGAGGCAGGTCTTGGCCGGGGACGCTGACTTGCATTTTATCTGACACCCCCCGGGTCACTGCTGCAAGTCCCCCTTGGCAAACACAGTGGGCTGCGTGGCCCATGTAAGCCCTGGGGTTCTGCATTCACCAGAGGAAGACCAGACCCGCTCAGAGGCCGAGCTGCTTTCTCTGTGGCCCCTGACTGACTTCAGCTCCGGGGCCCAGTCTAAGGCCCTGATCCCACTTTGCTAATGGATTGTATTCCAAATAGTATTTTGTCCAGCTTAATTGGAACTAAGAACTCACGTGGCTTTTTTTGTTGTGTTTTGTTCTTTCCTTTTGAACGGTGCTTTTAGTTCTGAGGTCCCCTTATTTAACCTTTAAGAGAGCAATCTGCGGCCATCACTGTTACAGGCAGGGTTCCGGGAACAGAGAGGGGGAAAGTCGTATTACCCGAATAGGAAAGCTCTCGGGCATTTTTTTTTTTTTTTCCTCAAGGAGGTAGAGTTTGCTCCCCAGCTGTACCCCTCCCTTTCTACATTTTTTTTTCTCCCTCCTGGGATCCCTTCTTGGAGGATCTTAGGGTTTTCTTAGCCTTTTTTCCACCCTTCCCACATCTGTTCCTGGTAATCCAGTTCCATTACCTAGGGCAGGTGATGGCAGCTAAGATAGAAAAGAATGGCGATTAAATCAGATCAGCTCAGGCGAATGTGTAAATGACCACTAGAGTACGGCAATACTGAAGCAGCGCTTAGAGGTAAAATCATCCCTGGACCAGTCGCAGTCCACTTCTCTGGTTTCTTCTAGTCCCTCAACTGCGTGCATGAAAGATGTCCTACTTACCATCCTTAAGTCGGCCGCCCCCTCCCCCCTTAAGCCGCACCCACCCCTTGCCAGGGTCTCACTGACTACTCCCCACTCGCATCTAGAACTAGTCGCTGTCTCATCAGAATCCTTGACAATAACGCCGCTAAAACTGTGTCACTCCAACTCAACCTGGTCTGCTACTACTCCTTCTCTTGAAACCTGCAATGACTTGACCGGGCTTGTCCATGAAAACGCTACAATTTCCTTCTATTTTTTTTTTTTCTATTTTTCCTTCTTTTCCCATATTCCTAAGTATGTTGGAGGGTGTCCCATTTCCCAAAACCAGTACTGACTGTCATAAGAAATAGCAAGGACATTCCCAGCTGGCGACACAGGAGTACTTGTTGGCTTAATCCTACAGACAGACAGAGCTGGGAGTGGCTCGACGGAGTGTCCAGTCCCCTCAAATCGAGGCATGAGTCTCTCCCTCCTCTTGGTGTTGATGCCTCCCTATTGCATCTCCCCTTTCCCTGTCATCTTTGGAAATGTCAAGCACCAACGCCCACTACCACTAAAACCATGTACAGGACAGACAAACGGAAAGCTACATTGAAACAAACTTGTGTCATGTTACAAATAGGGAGAAAAGGCGATTGCATACTCCATAGACTAGTCCCAGTGCCCGTGACAGGTCTGAAAGAGAGGTCCCAGACCTGGGGTCCCGCTGCGTTTGCTCATTTCATCCTCCCAGCAGGGGCCAAGTGACACCTCCCAAGTATGCACATTATGAATCAGCACTAGGTGGGGCAGGCAAGGTGACAAAGGTAACCCAGAGACAAAGCCAGTCCTTTGGGACCCTGTGGGTTCTGAGAGGAATAATGATTACTTATGGTAGAGAAGGGTATGCACAATGGAAGAGGTTGAAAAGGGGAAAATTTTAAAAAAATAAAAAAAATATATATATATTATTTTTTTAAAATATGTTCTCCAGATTAGGAGAGTCAAAGCGACAAAAATCTGAACTGGTTCTTAAAGGCCTGGGATTGATTTATAGAAGAAACCACAGGGAGGCATGTGATTCAGGTAGAAGCAACAAAGGGGCAAAGGGCAGAGAAGAAAGGTGATGTCCTTCCAGCCCAGCACGGGGACCAGGAGACAGCCAAGAGAGCCCAGAATCTCCAGGTGAGAAGTTCGGGGCAGGTAAAGGCCGGGCGCTGGGCGGTGCGGAGGGCTAAGATGACAGGTGGGTTCAGAAGCCCAAGAATGATGTGAGCTAAGCCAAAAGGCAGGTCCTAAGGAATGTGCCCCACTTTCCGGCTCCTTGGGGACTCCAGGCAATTCTAACAAGAGACATGTCGCCTGCCAGCCAGCAGATGTGGCCCATGAATAAACATCCCCCCAGAGCTGGGGGGTGGGGAGAATAATAAACATGAAGAAGGTGATGGCCTGCCCCTCAGGGTCCCCCTCCCCTGCTCCCAGGGCAGCAGACACGCTGGCCCGGAGGGGCGGACTCAGACGTCCTCACTCTGGGCCGGGTCGGCCGCACATTAATCCGGGTGGATTTGGCCATCATGCGACATAGCCAATCAGTTCGAGGGAGGGGACGGCAGGAACGCCTCTCCTTTCACGCCACAAAAGGATTTTCGTCCCTTGAGAGCACAATGGGAAAAAAAGCCAATCAAGGCGGGATCAGCTGTGGGCTGGTCGCTGCAGATCTGTCTCTCCCAGAGGGGGGTGGGGGGGACATATTGGTCCGTGTGGGAAACCCACAGCCTCAGCTTCTCACACATTGTTCTCCTCCTCTTCAACTGCCCCCCTCCCCACCAGCCCGCACCCTCCCCTCTCCCCTCCCCAAAGCCGTTAATGCCACAAAAGATACTTTCCCCATTGTGCCCGGACAGCTGAGAGGTCCGAGCTCCAGCCCTACACAGCCCTGCGTCCTCTCCAGGGAGAAGGGGCTGGACCTTCCAAATGGAGAGCGGAATGCTTATCATACAAAGGAATTAAACCCACTTGGGTTCTCTCCTGCTAATCTGGGACTGTGGGGGGTTAAATACGGTTACATTTTCATTAGGTGCTAATAGCAAAAGGGCAGCTCCGGGAGGCAGGGACCAGACATTGTCATGCAGAAAGTTCCCCTGCAAAGGAAGGTCAAGGCAGGTGGGGTTGGGGGGGATAGGAGCTTGGTCTGGGGAAGAGGGTGGAGTGTGCTTGCAGCCGCTGTATTGTTGGCCCTGGAGTTCCATCAATGGGAAAAGTCATGTTTCCTCCAAAGGAAACAAGGTGAAATTGGTGGGGAGGGGAAGCGCTGGTGGGTGGCTGGAGACAGAGCGAGGCCACTGGGGACTAAGTCCACCTTCTAGGGAGCCCTCCCCGCCAGGACTTTTACTCGGAGCCAAGATACATGGAAGATTCCACGCGTGTCTGGGGCACAGGGTGGCGGGGGAAGTTTGGGAATTGGGGAGAACGGATGTGAGCCCTGGTTCTGCCACTTTCTCCGTGTCTTGTAGCCTGGAGCAACCCGGTGACTCTCTGAACCTGTGTCTTTTGAATGCAAAATGGAGATAAAACTTCCCACCAGTGCCTAGTACAAACTGGGTGCAAAGAAAGGGGGCAGCTTTCTCCTCCCACCATCACCCCACTCCCAACCACCACTAAAAGACACACAAAAACGTGGCTGTTGATACAGTGGACTAAGGTCACTTGACTCCCTTATGGGGTTCCAACCTCCTTGCCCTGGGAGCACCCTCCTCCTGTCTCCTTTTTGGTTTCTCCCAGAGCTCCGTCCAGAACTCAGCTCTGGCCCAGGCTCTTTTTGCTTTCATTTCAGCTCATTCAGACGTAACCATCCCCCAGCCCTGAAAATGTACCCACCAATAAATCAAGGAGTAAGCTCGCGATCTATTTTCTGTTGCGGTTTTCTTTTCTGTGCACTCATTAACACACCGGGCAGGAAGGGCTTCCCAGGGATGCAGAGAAGTGTGCATGGGAAGACAAAAAAATGAACCCCCTGCGTGCTGGCCCGAGCTTTACGGTTGTGGCCCTACGCCCCTTTGGTTCAACAAGGCACGAGATCGTGGCTCTGCAGCTTTTCTCATTGCGCTTGGGATTCCCAGAAACTCAGAACCCAATTGCAGGCTAAATAACCAAGAAAGTAGTGCATGAAGAACTACCAGAGAAAGACCCTAAGAAGCTTTCCCTTTAGGACACAGCCAGAAGGTGTCCGTGTGTCTAAGACACAGCCAGTAGGTGTCCGTGTGGCCGCACACACTCCGCAGAGGTAGAATTTTAATACCGACCTTCAGCACCGAGTGGGGCAGAGTGGCTGCTGCTTCCTTCCCGACATAGGATGTCCCTGCGCTGCTCCCGCCTTCTCTCCAGCCCCACTCTGCATGCAGTGGTCCTGGGTCTGCAGGGAGTGATGGCCTCCGCCAGGGTTCAGGCTCCGTAAGACCGCTTTCTAACCAGAAAGAAGCACCAGGTCAGGCTAATGGTCTCCTAGAGTTGCTTAGGAACGCGCTCCTGGGACGCAAAATGGCTTGACCAACAATGGCGCCCACGGAGGGCCAGCAAGAATGACCTGCTTTCTGGAGCCCACGCCTGGTTTCAGTCTCTCCGAAAAATTCCATTGGGGTGCATGTGTGGACGGGGAAGGAGAGGCGATTATTCCGTCCACTGGTCGAGAATGTCTTGGGCAGGCTAATAGGTGTCTTAACCATGACAGAGGCTCCCCAGTCCTTTCTACTTCATGGGAAGGAGTTTGGGCATCACGGAGTGCCATAGAAGTAACGTTCTCGTCTAAAATACCTCTGAATGAGAGAATCGATTACGTGCCAATCCAGGTAGCATTCCAAAAAAATTCCTCATTGCAAATTCACTACCAGGGATCTGATACGTGAAATCTTTCATAAACTCCCTCTTAATCTTCTTCAACTATCAGATGTGATTTCTGGTCTCCATTTCAGAATGTCAAACTCGAAACCAAGGAATTCAGGGAGAGCTAAGCATTAAACCAAACTAAGTTGAAACAAGGTTTCTAACTGCAACCTGGACATCCCCCCCCCGCCCCACCCTTTGGGTAAAAAGAGAAAATGCTTCCCCCAAATGGTTAATAAAATTAGAATTCAAAAATCTTTCCAGGTGCAATGATAGATCCCTTTAGAGGAAACTACTTCCCTGAAGCCAGCAGTGCTCAGAAATTACAACCGGTTTCAGCAATTAAGAGAAGTAAAACATTAAAAAGCAAGAGGCAAAGTACATTTGCATGCTAATAGCCCCTTCTGTAGTGCTGGGAAGCTGTGTTGTACAACAAAGCAGATAACTTTCCCACTATAGCAATATTAACCCTTGGGTTCTCACTCCAGCTCCTTGTCTGGATTCTGTCTGGAATTCTTCTGGCCCTGGTGGGGGAAAACAGGGCTTCGCTGCCTATCAATCCATCTGGCGTGTCCTAAAGCTCTCTGGCTTGAGTAGGGTAAGAAAGAGAAACTCAAAATGTCTGAATGTCTTTAGGGGTAGTAAGAGGAAGGTGGAAAGATGCACCAGGGTTGGAAAGAACATTTGGCTAGAAAACATGCTGGGACGGGCTGGGCATAGGGATGGGTTAAAGATTAAAGGAGGGAACGAGGGTAACACTTCCATGCACCTGGCAGTTGTAAAAGTAAGGGTAAGAGTGTCGTAGCAGGTGCCATTTGCGGGATTTTAGGAGGACTTTTACAAAGAACATTTGGGTGCAGCGCCATGAAAAATCCCTATGATTTTATTGGAAATGGAAAGCAGTCCTTGTTGCCTCGTGTAGAAAGTTCATCTGGAAATAAGGACAGATAATGTAAAAGCCTCCTTTTATTTCTCCCCAAGGTGGAGGCCAACAACATTCTGGGTTTCATCAAAGATGGCAACTGTCAGGAATACACCGTAGGCTTTAGGTAGCTCACAAAAATGAGGAAAAATTTCTCAGCTCCTATGGGAAGAAGATGGTATAGCAGGCAACTTGGGTTTGAGAGCTGTGTCCCCCTGGTTTTGAGATCCACTAGCTTTGAAACTGCCTGGACTTGGAACAAATTTCTTAACCTCCCCGGGCCTCAGTTTCCCACTATGAGATGGGGATGATAAAACAGCATGCATTTGAGGCAAAGGTTCTATGAGTAAGCACTCAACAAGAATCAATTATCAAGGGATAATTCTTTGTTTCTCTTTCAAAAATATGTCCCTCCCCATGACACAATGAGGAAGCAATGCACCAAAGCACGTCATATCTTGGATTTCAAGCCAACTCACTGAAACCGAGACAAGAGGAGGAAAGAGGTTTCTGTGTGTGCACCCGTGTCCTCATCACTCACCACATAGTTCTGCTGATGGGAAAGAAAGGCTGCCGGAAGGAAACAGAAGTTCATCAAGGCTGGCAAAATATTAATCTGGACGCTCATGGATGGGCAGTGATGCGGGCTCTCTAGCAGCAGGCGTCCCCTTCATGTTCCTGCTACCTGTGGGCTGCACAAGTCCACCAGCCCACCCTTGCCACCAGGGGCACTCACCATGACACGCCACGCATCCTCTGTTCTAGATCTACCCCCAAATTGCTTTCCGAGACGAGGCCAGGGAGGGGAACCGAGAGAACCAAAAAGGTGAACGGAATAGCTCAGCAAAGAAGCATGGGTAAGTAGGGGTCTGACCGTGTAAACAACTTCTTTCCTTTCCCTTAACAAGGTGCATTTCCCCCAGCGTGGAGGGTTTTAAGCCGGACCATGCGTTAGAATCCCAGAGGAAGCTTTGCAAAGTTGTGCGAGGGCCCTACCCCCATTGGTTATGATTCACTTCTTTTTCCTGGAGTGAGCCTCGTACGTGGGTATTTTGAAATAGCTCTTCAGCGACTCTGATGTGTTGCCAGGCTTGAGAACCATTGTCCCACTTGGAAAATCCGTCGAAAGTATCCCTATGGCCCTCTTACTTTACAGGGTGTGTTTGATCAGCCAAGAGGCTGTTTGTTCTGAGGTGCACATTAGGATGACCCAAGGACTTTGTAAAAATGAGGATGGCTAGGACCTGTCCCCAAAATTTCTGATTTAATTGGTTTGAAATGGGATGTAGGCATCCAAGCAATCCCTCCACAAGCTTATACCTCCAACCATATAAGATCATTCACACCCGCGTAATTTGTAATAGCCAAGAGACAAGCCAAATGTTTATCGAGAAGAGGTGCATTGAATAAAGTCTGGTACAACCTCAACCTAGAATAAGATGCATCCATTCAAAAAGGATGAGAAGGAGCTCTGATTGCACTGATCCTGAAAGATCTCAGGGATATATATAAAGAAAAAAAAGCAACAGGCAGAGTAGCTACTATGGGAAGGAAAAAAAAAATCAAGAATATGCTTTCATATTGTTCATTCCTGCATAAAGGAAGATGGGAAGGATCCACAAGTAAACAATGAAAATAATGACTGCGAGGAGCAGAGGGTGACAGATAGGGACAAGGGTCGGAGAGAGACTTGGTGTCTGTCTTAATTTCTGAAATATCTAAATTACCCATTTAAAAAAAATAAAGTTCTTTAAAAGTTCCTCTAGTGATTCTAATGAGTTGCCAGGTTTGAAGACATTTTTTGAGGGCAGGAGTCAGCAAATGACAACCTGTGAACGATACCCAGCCTGCCCCTTGCATGTCTTTTTTGTTTTTAAGGAAACTTTTAATTTAGAAATAATTTTCAACCTTCAGAGTTATTGAGAACCTAGCTCAGAAATACCTTATGTATCCTACACCCAGTTATTCCCCTATTATTAACATCTCACAGTAGTATTTGTCATAATTAATGAACAAGTATCGATCAATTATTATTGACTTATGGCCATACTTCAAATCTCCTCAGTTTCCCCTAATGTCCTTTTTTTCTGGTCCAGGACACTGTCTAGGAGCTCACATTAAATGTAGTCATCACGTCTCCTTAGTCTCCTCTTGGCTGTGATAATTTCTCGGATTAAATTTCCCCGTTTTGGTGACCTTGACAGTTTTGTTTGTTTTTATTTTTTAAAGATTTTATTTATTTATTTGACAGAGACAGAGATCACAAGCAGGCAGAGAGGCAGGCAGAGAGAGAGAGGGGGAAGCAGGCTCCCTGCTGAGCAGAAAGCCCGATGCGGGGCTCAATCCCAGGACCTGAGATCATGACCTGAGCCGAAGGCAGAGGCTTTAACCCACTGAGCCACCCAGGTGCCCCTGTTTGTTTGCTTTTAAAGTAGGTTCCAGTCCCAGGGTGGAGCCCAAGGCAGGGCTCTAACTCTAGACCCTGAGATCAAGACCTGAGCCAAGATCAAGAATCGGGCGCTAAACCAACTGAGCCATCCAGGTGCCCCAGTAACCTTGACAGTTCTAAGGACACTGTCCAGCATTTTGCCAGATGTCCCACGCTGGGGATCTATCTGACCTTTTTTTTTTTGTTTTTTTTTTTTTTTTTTTTCATGATTAGACTGGGATCACGTGTTTCAGAGAGGAAGCATGTAGGTGTGAGGTGACGTTATCATCAGCTCGTTTCCAGGGCACATGTGACCCACAAGACGATCACTGTGGGTGTTTTCTGGGTCACTTGACTGGGGGAAGGTTTGCCGGGTTTGTCCACTGAGAAGCTTTTCTTTCTCGCCCTCCTTGTCGGCACTGTCCTCTCGGGAAGAAGGTCCCTGGACACAGCCGCCACCTAAGATGGCAATAGCTACATTAGTTATTTGGAATTCTGCCCAGGAGATCTGCCTGTTCTCCATTTATTCATTCAATTGCCTAGTAACGTCATTAGGAACTCATGAGTATTTATTTTATACTTCGGGATAAATATCATATTACTTAATTTTCTTTCTCAACCAGCTTTCAGGGGATTCCTATAACCTTTTGATAGACTCCCATCATTGTGGGGTGTTTGTTTTGCTGCTGTTCTTGTTGCTTTATTTTTTTAACATTGTCTTACATTCTGATGCTACAGGATGTTCCAGGGTCATTTTATGTATTTCCTGTCCCTGTAGAATTAGCCATTTCTCCAATGATCCCTGGTTCTTTTTCACTGGAGATGGTCAAGGGCACAGAGAATGCTCATTGCTCCCGAGGTGTCATGACTTTTAGGTTCTCTCAGTTGATGGAACAAGGAGACATAAGGATGGACACCCACCTGTGCGTACACACATATCTATAAATATTTCTATATGGTGTCATCTGTATCTATGTTAAGCTAACTATGAGTTCACAGGAATGACTCTAATGCATTACCATATGGATACTTCTCGCCTCCTCTCCTTATTTATTTATAATCTCCCACTCCAATATAAGAAACCAGATCCCACCATCCCCATCCATCAGCTTAATTGTCCAACTCTGGCATTCATGCATAATGGGTTCAGAATTCCTTTTTTAAATAAAGATTTTATTTATTTATTTATTTGAGATAAAGAGTACATGAGCAGGGGGAGGGGCAGATGAAGAGGGAGAAACAGGCTCCCTGCTCACCAGGGAGGGCAATGCCGAATTCGATCCCAGGACCCTGGGATCATGAACAGAGCTGAAGGCAGACACTTAATCGACTGAGCCACCCAGGTGCCCGGCTTCAGAGTTCCTAACTCATATGCCTGTAGTCTTACAACCTCCACTCATTTCCGAAGTGAATTAGGTCAGTACTTTGTTCCCCAACTTCATTCATTTATGTGCTTACACTTGTAATACACTGAAGATTCTTCTGTTGGATTATACATTCCATTTGGGGATTCCCCTAAATGCTTAAATGATGTTTAAATATTTGTATAAAGTCTACTTTCTGTGCTGTAAAGTTCTATGGGTTCTGATAAATGTTTAATGTCTTGCTGCAGCATCATTTCTCCATTCTAAAAAAATTCCCTGGGTTCCATCTCTTCAACTATCCATCCCTTCTGAACTGCTGGGAAGCACTCATCTGTTTACCATCTCTATAGTTCTGCCTTTTCCAAAGTCATATCATTGTAGTCTTATACTTTTTCAGACTGTCTTCTTTCACTTAACAGTATACATTTGATCTATCCATGTCTTTTGACGGCTTGATAGTTCATTTCTTTTTATTGCTGAATAATATCCCACTGTATGAATATACCACGGGTTATTTATCCATTTACCTGTAAAGACCATCTTGGTTGTTTCCAGTTTGGGGCAATTTGAATAAAACTGCTATGCACATGCAGATTTCTGTGTGGACGTAAGTTTTCAGACTGGTTGGGTAAGTACCTGAAAGTGTGATAGCTGAATTGTAGGGTAAGTCTGTGTTTAGTTTTATCAGAAAGGGCCAAAGTGTCCTCCCAAGAGGCTGTGTCATTTTGCAATCCCACCAGGAACAAATGAGAATCCCTCCTGATCTGCATCCTTACTGAAAGTTGGGATTGTCAGTTTTGGGATTTTAGTTATTTTAATAGATATGAAGAAAAAGTGTATTGTTTTAATTTTTAATGCTTTAATGACATATTAAGTATCTTTTCATGTGCTGAGTTGCCATCTATATGCCTTCTTTGGTGATGTTCTGTTCATACCTTTTACTCATTAATTGGATTGTTTTCTTATTGAGGTGTTTGGTTTTTTTTTTAAAGATTTATTTATTTATTTTAGAGAGAGAGAGCAGGAGCAGGGGAGGGACAGGAGAGAGGGAGAAGCAGACTCCTACTGAGCATGGGATCATGACCTGAGTGGAAGGCAGGTGCTGTTAACCGACTGAGCCACCCAGACGCCCCTGCCTCGACCTTTAGTAACCCTTGAAATTTGATGGTGTGAATCCTCCAACGGTGCCCTTCTTCTTTAGGATAGTGTTGCCTTATTGAGGCCCTTGCTTTTTCAGACAAACTTTAGAATCAGGTTATTAATATCTCCTAAATAGCTTGCTGAGATTTTGACTGGAATGGTGGTGCATCCACAGATCAAGTTAGGAAGAACTGACATCGTGACAATATTGAGTCTTCTAATCCATGAACATGGTATAGCTCTCCATTTATTTAAAAAACCTTTGATTTTTTTTTTTTCCCACCAGTGCTTTTTGTTTTCCTGCCTGTTTTTCACTGGTACATAGCCATGCTTATTCATTTATATGTTATCTGTTATCTGTGCTTGCTTTCATGTTATAATGTCAGACTTGAGTAGTTGCAACAGAAACTACAACTCACAAAGCCTAAACTTACTATCTGGCCCATTACAGGGAAAGTTTTCTGATCCTTGATGCAGAGTTTAAATTGCTGAGCATCTTTCTTTCAACCCTGCTTTCAATTATCTCTTTCTCTTTGTTGGCTTTGGAAAGAAGACATCATCTAAAAAGGAATAAGGGCATCTTGAACCTCAGCAATGAGTTAAAAATTCTCCCTTTCAGGCAGTGAACAGAGGATCAATAGGAAAGTTCTTTATTATTAATAAATTTTATTATTATTATATTAATATTATTAATAATATAATTGACATTATATTAATAATATTAATAAAATTTATTATTAATAAAAATTATTTATAATTTTGTGGGTTGAGCTTAGAAGCAAATTATTTATAGATTTGTTTATGTTCTGACATAAACAACAGCCTAGTAGTATCTTAATGCCCATCATAGCACCTGAAACACAGGAGGTTCTTAATAAATGTTTGATGAATTAATGAAATAAAGAATGAACAATACATGACAAAAGAATTCTCTGGGTTCTGATGAAGTGCAGAAGTAACATCCTCAGGAGCTATGACACTGGGGATAAACAGAACAGAGGCATGAGCCATGTAGCAGTGGATATATAAAAAGAATGGTCCTTTGCCTCCCAGGGAAGCAAACAGATAACATGAATGCTGGTTTCTACGCTTACCAAATGCAGTCTTGAATTGAGTCTGAGTCAGTACCAAAGCAAGAGGGGCAAGAATGTCCATTAAGCATTATCACACTCTGGGCCTCATACCAGGGTCTTTACACCTACTATTCCAAACCAGGCAATGGCGACAAGGTAGCTCTTAGTGATCCAATTTTAAAGATCAGCAAACTAAGAACCAGAGAGCAAAGGGAGTCCTCCAAGATCTCTTTGTTTTGAAGCAGCAGAGACAAAACTAACGGGGGAATGGGGTATAAAAGGACTCTTGAGACACATGTTACCTTCCAGCCACATTCAGTGCGAGTGCCAGCAAACAGCACAATATGCTGTAGAGCTTGCTGCTGTCCTACAGTCAGTATCTGTAGATGCCAAATCCAGGGATCTCCCAGGCATGTCGTAGAGACTAACAGAGATATTTCTATGTCTGTGAAAGTCCATCCCTACTCCTAGTTTGTTAGTCACTTGATTGGTCAAGTGTCTTCCAGCTGAGAGCACAGCCCTCCAGAGCAGGCACTGGAGGAACATCAGCAAAGGGAGAGTCCTACTTCCTTCCCACAGGAACTCATGTTCTCCTTGGGAGTCGAGCATGCGTGTACATGTATGTCCACCAGGAGAGTCAATGAATTCATTAAAAAGCACATTCAGACAAGTGATCATAACCACGTAGATTTATATATTCAGGCATTGACTCAGTATGATTCAACTGTGGGAACTCAAACCCTCCAGTTGTTTGTGCATTCATTTATACAACAAATCTTCAACAGTATCTGATTGCCACTATCCAAAACTAACATCTTTACAGTACTTTATGGTTTACATAGAGCTTACAGATAACTTTCCCTGCCTTGCAAGGTACCTAGCACAGGAATTATTATTTTACCCATCCCAAATCTTTGTATACTGAGCTTCAGGTAAGTGAGATGATTCATCCAAGGTCACAGCTAGTAAGCCAAGGCCTGTCCACTAGCCTACAGTCCCCTCTACTACTCCCAGGTCCCCAGACCTTTGATGTGCTAAACTTTTCTCTCAGTTCATGTGAAATCCACAGTTCCTCCCTCACTGGGCATGCAATGATGAGAGTCTCCTTCTCCTTTACTGGAACTTCAAAACTGAATGGCCTTCCCTAAAAGCGCTGGGTAATTTCTTCCCTTGTGACCAGCAAAATGAGATAGCTCCCAATCCAAGAACCAGAGCTGATCTAGTCCACCTCTCTCTTGTGGAACACTGGAGGCTCAGCAAACATCTTCCCAATGCAATGGCCAGGACATCTCACACGAATCTCTTAGCGTGAGGCAGGTGATTCTGGTCCAACTCCAAAGCTCTGTGGCCCCAACCCACTGCCTCACCCACCCCCAAGGTACACATAAACCAGCCCCCTTGTTCTCATCCTCCCACACCGCTATGGCCCTCTGGTGTCTTCCATGCCATTTCCCCTCCCACTTCCAGGGGATAAACAAGAAAGGGGGAGATGGAAGTTGGAGTAGACTCCCTAAAAGAGTCAATGGAAAATCTTTTGCTACTTTCCTTCAACAATAAGCAGCAGCTAAGCGCCCAAGCCGGAACCAGAGCTTGTATGGACAGAGCCATTTTTGGCCTCTCATGATGGGTTGGCCAGGGTCCTTCCCCAGAGGGGAATATTTTGCTGTGAGCAAATCTCAAGGAACAGCCTCATCCAGCTTCCCGCCTTGGAGAAAGCAGAACCAACAGGCGAATTCCCAGTACCCATGAGAAACTGCAGGGCCCAAGGGTGACCGTGGGTTTCCTGAGCTTCTGTTAAAGGCCACAGGTGTTCACAAACTCTTCCTGCTCTCTACATAGGATGTCTTGGATGCTTCTGGAAAGGCAGGCTGAAGTGCAGGAAGATAAAATGGATTAACCGCTCTGAGGACGGATGGCGATTATGACCCAAGCCCCCAGGATCCTGAAGCTGCCATCCAACCACTCATCCTGCCAGTCGGCTTGGAACCCACAGGAGAGACATGCTGTATGAATAACAGGTCAGAAACCAGAACAGGGCCAGCAGATGCTCTGAGATGTGTTCTCAGCGGCGGGAGTAGGCTCGCTTATGTCCGCTGGGCTTGGTGCACGGAGGGGCTCATGGTATCTTGTGCAATGTGGTTTCCCGGACACCAAGCACAGTGCCTGCCACACATCAGGTGACCCGTCATTTTCAGTGAGTGACCGAGACTCTCCATGCCTTCTCTATCATGGAGCTGAGTCCACCCGCCGACACCAAGCAAGACCGATCCGTTTCAGGGGGCACCAAACCAAGGACGCTGGCCACTTTGTTCCGCTGCTTTAATGTGCTTGTAACAACACAACTTGGGCTGACGCGGTCGGAACATGGAGTCAGAATGCAGGAAGGGTCCGGTGAGGACGGAAGGAGGGAAGGTGAGCTGTTCCTGAGCTCGGAGCTTCGCACCTTCTGGACTGGAGGCACCAGTCTGCTGATGCATGAGGGGCGGGCAAGCCCAGAAGATTCTCTGCAGGAAGGAAGGAAGGGTCCTGAGCCATTTCAAAGCAAGTGATCCAGCCCGGGATTCAGTCGCTCTAAACATTAGCTTGTGAAACACTCAGATGTAATAGACTAGTGTTTCCCTCCAGAAGCTCTG
This sequence comes from Enhydra lutris kenyoni, assembly GCF_002288905.1. Classification (NCBI taxonomy): domain Eukaryota; kingdom Metazoa; phylum Chordata; class Mammalia; order Carnivora; family Mustelidae; genus Enhydra; species Enhydra lutris. Next base: position 1,876,080 of record NW_019154141.1, on the reverse strand, counting down.
AGGGAGGGATCCTTATTTTATGAGAAGGGTTAGTATCATTAACGTTGCTACCCCTCTTGCTGCTACAATGTTCTTGTCTGACTCACGATGTTTCCCTTTGGCTTAAACTTCTCCTTGGATCTGCCCAGGAGAACACGAAGGAAGAGTTACCAGCACTGTCTCCCCCATCCCCCAAATTTGTTGGGGGAGCTATGTATGCATCCGCAGAGAGAGACGGATCTCGGCCCCAAGACTGGGCAGAGCTACTGCGGCTGCAAGGTTATAAGCCCATAAATAAAGTTTATGGTTAAACTGGCCTGACCTGGCTTTGCCCCTAGGTACAGAAGCAGTATCTTGTCATTAGTATGCAGAACACATCAGCCTAATGTCTGCTCATTTGTTCTCAAGCCACTCTGCTCCATAAATCTTTCGGCGAGGGCAGAGTGGGGGGGGCAATGGGGGGCAAAGCGAGGGGTAGACGGAGAAAGGGTCAGGAGGGGTGCCGGCTGCTCCGAGTTTCACTGCTAAAATCCAACAGGCCGCCTCTCGTGCAGGTTCTTGGTAGAGGGGAACTTCACACGTCCACATAAAATAAAGTATTTTGTTTCTCCAGGGATGGGAGAAACGGTAGGAGGCTGTGGGAGATCTGCTTCGTAGGATAAGACCACTCTTTAATTCTATGCGTTCCAAAAACGAGTTCAAGGTTATATATCACAGGATTTTACCTAAAAAGCGAAGTTCCCTCCTTTGGGGGTTGCTTATTTTTGTTTCTGCCTTGGTTTTTGTCCTTATTTTATTGTTTGGGGGTTTTGTTTGTTTGTTTGGGGGGTTTTTTTTGGCATTCTAAGGGAAGGACGGGATGTCGTTCCCCCATCCATATGGGGGGCTCTTAGAGAAACGGATGGGGGAGTTTTCAAAGTTCCAGCCTCGGCATGTTAGAAGCTGCTGGGCGTGAGGGCTCCGCTCTGGGTCACCTCTGCTGAAGACCCCCTGAGAATAAAACGAGGATGACAAGGCATAGCAGGAGAGCGGACCTTGGAGACCTCTCTGAACGAGAAGCTATTGAGAATTGATTTCATTTGCTGAAGGTGAGCGTTTCTTCTTTGCTGGGGTAACTTCCAGACCAAATAAATCCTGATTCTGGGAGTGTCCTGCCTGGAGACTTGGGTGCTGGGGAGTAGCGGGGAGGTGGGGGGAGGGCAGGCCTGATATTTGTTGCCTGGTGGCTCTCCATTTCCCGTGGGTGAGCAAGCAAGAGGACATCTCCCCTTCAGCCTCCAGGCAGGCAGAGAGACCCTTCCATGGTTCGTTGGAAAGGGGTGGCAGGAATCAGAGCAGAGCCCTTTAGGGAAGTCCTTTAGGAAGCTGGAGAAGAGGGCTCAGCCCACATTATGTAGACTGCCCAGCCCCCACATTGTTCCCTCATGAAAGATGGTGAAAATTATCCCAGGATAGCCTTGAAGGGGCAATCAGAAGCAAGGTCTTGCAGCCGAGGGGGTCTGAGTAGAGGAGGCAGGTGGGGGGGGGGTCACTGGTCTCAGGCTACCCCTCCAATCCTTGATGATGGTGCCCAGGGGCCTGAAGGTATTTCGAGGCCAAAGGTTGACAGTCAAGCCTCAAGCCCTTTATTTTATTTTATTATTATTATTTTTTTTTTTTTTAAGTAGAGCATGCCACTCTTGATCTCAGGGTTGTGAGTTCAAGCTCCACACTGGGCATAGAACTTACTCAAGACCTTTATTTTATTGTATTGTATTTTTTTTTAAAGATTCTATTTATTTATTTGAGAGAGAGAAAGAGCAGGGGAGAGGCAGACAATCTCAAGCGGACTCCCACTGGGCGCAAAGCCCAATTCCAGGCTCGATCTCACAGCCCCAAGATTGTGACCTGAGCCTAAACCAAGAGTTTGATGTTTAACTGACTGAGCCACCCAGGAGCCCCAAGCCCTTTAGTTTAACACTAGTTTCTTGGGACGCCTGGGTGGCTCGGTCGGTTAAGCATCTGCCTTCAGCTCGGATCACTGGCTTTTTCCTCTGTCATCAATCTTTTTCCTCTTTCACGGAAAGGCACCATTACTCATGGCCTGACACAGTGAACAGAGGGGAGGAGGGCCAGCGGGAGAAGAGGAGACCTGAAGGGCAGGTGAAGGCTCTGGGAATTCAGGGGAGTGTGGGGATGGGAGGGGCAGCTGGTCAGGAAGGGAAGTTCAAGGCCAGGCCCCAGAGCAAGGGCAAAGCTGACCGCTAGCCTACCAGAGAGTGTCTGGGAGGGTATACATGGGGAGGAGGGAATAGGAAGACACAGGGGTTCTGCGAGCCTTCGGGGCCATTGAAATCTCTCCCATCTGTGTCTGTGTCAGAAGGACAGTGCCGTGGTCTTGGCTGGGACTCAGGACACAGTTCAGTCTTAACCTGCCTGACTCACCCTCCCATACACATCTCTGTCTCTTCATCTGTCAAATGCCGGGCCTGATCCAAATGACTCTTACGGTCCTTCTGATAGCCGAATTCTGCCTTCACCAGCTCTGCTTTTCTTTCAAGTTCACCACAAGCTTGGGGGTATTCTGCTACCTAACCTCTTTTCATGAAAATCTAGAGCCCTGAGAAACCATAGGGAACGCCCAAACCCTAAGATTTTCTTTGAAGATGATGCAAAGGGATACACATGAACATAGTCTCCAGCAGGACTGGTGATCAGGCATCCTAAGTGTTGAGGGCCCCCCCCCAAGGACAATGTAACCTGAGGGAAGCAGGTAATTTCTGAGAATCAGTTATACCCACCTGGAAAATGGGGGAGTAATCCCTGCAGTTTATCTTATGGCAACAAATGAGATAGGTGTTAGGGAAGCATTTTGTAAAATAGAAAGGCTTGGGGCACCTGGGTGGCTCCGTTGGTTAAGCACCTGCATTCGGCTCAGGTCATGATTCTGGGGTCCCGGGATCAAGCCCCATGTCCGGTTCCCGGTTTAGCAGGGAAGGCTGCTTTTCCCTCTACCCCCTGCTCGTGTTGTCACTCTCGCTCAAATAAATAAATAAAGTCTTTTAAAAAAATGATCTAGAAAGGCTCTACACATTTTATACCTAATAACACACACATGTGTGGCACACACACAGGGCGACGTGACTCCAGCGGTCTCTAGACTTGAAGAGTGGAAACAGAACAGGAGCGTGTCTGGGAAGGGAGGGGGCCAGGTCTTTGGGAAGAAGCTGCCAGTCTGTCTTTCCTTCAGGACAACAGCTAAATTCCAGAGTCTCATCGGACGGACCCTCCATGTCTTAGTAAAACTAAACTGACAAGCATGACCTCCCCTTGGCGGTTTACCTTATTGGAGCTGTCTGGTAGGTGAGACATTTATTAACGCGGATGGACTGCCTGCCGCGAGGGCCCCACCGCTGAGCCCTCAGGGAGTGAATTCTTTCCCCAGATGCAGTAAGGCTTTGCTTCCATACCAAATTTGATCACGTCCTCCTTGCTGAAGGGCCCTGACTGAAGGAAAGCCGGGATTCTGACATGGGAATACTTGATCCATTGGGCTTAGAAGATCTAAATGTGAACCCCAGTCCTGGGCGGCACAGTTCCCATCCTACAGCTCTGGACAGGCCATTCTGAACTCAGTTTCCCCCCTCTGGGAACTGGATTAAAATGGTCCCCGGGAAGGATGGGGATGGGGAGGGAGAGCCCCAAAAATATCACAGGAGTCCGTCTATTCCAATGCTTTCCATTCTCTCTACTGGAGACCCAGTATGTGAAACTTTCGGGAAAAATCTCAGAGCCCGCGTAAGCAGCTCAGTGAATGTATTATCTACCCATTGCTGTGTAACAAATGACCCTAAAACTTAGCAGCTTCAAACAACAAACTCTTATTATGCCACAGTTTCTGTGGGTCAGGAATCGGCTCAGCTCAGCTGGGTTCCCAGACACTCACAGAGTGGATTCATCTCCAGCCTCAACTCGGGGAGTCGGGGTTAGGACCTGCTTCTAACGCCCTCTGCTAGGATCGCATGACTACTAGATGGAGAGGCTTGGGTCCACACTGGCTGTTAGCCTGAAGCCTCCTCCAGTTCCTTGTCCCGTGGTCCTCTCCAGGGTGAGGCTCCCCACTTAGCAATCGGCTTCCCTTATAGCAGGGGGACTGTGATGGCTAACTCGATGTGTCATGCTGGCCATACTGTGGCACCCAGACATTTGGTCGAACGCTCATCTGGATGTTTCTGGGAAGGTGCTTACTGGGTGAGATTAACATTTATATGGGTGGATTTTGAGTCAAGCAGATTACACTCTGTGGTGCAAGTGGGCCTCATCCCATTATGGGAAGGGCTTAACAGAGCAAAGACCAACCCACCCAGAGAAAGAAGAATTCTGAGAGCAGGTGGGATTTAGAACCGCAGCTCTTCCCCGAGGCTCTAGCCTGTGGGCCTCCTCCATCAGATTTTGCACTCACGGAGCCTCTGCAATTGCATGGGCTAATTCCCTAGATTCCTTAAAATCTATCCATCATCGCTCGACCTATCATCAATCCATTCATCCTGTTGGCTGTTCCTCTAGCAAACCCCGATTAATACAGAGAGCATGAGAGAGCAAGCAAGATGGAAATTCCAGTTTTTTGGTCGCCTAATCTTGAAAGTGAAACCCCATCCCTTTCTTGCCTAATTTTTAAAAAAAGATTTATTTCTTTATCTGAGAGACAGCAAGCACGTGTGAGCAGGGGTATGGGGAGAAGGAGAGAGAATCTCAGTCTCCCCACTAAGCACAGAGCTAGATGCAGGGCTCGATCTCACAACCTTGAGATCACGACCTGAGTTGAAACCAAAAGTCAGATACTCAAATGACTACATCACCCAGACACCACTTCTCATTTTTTTTTAATTGTGATAAAATACACATAACGTAAGATTGACCACTTAAACCCTTTTTCAATCTCAGGGGTATTAAGTACATTTACAATGTTGTGTAACCATCACCACCATCCACTTCCAGAACCTCTTCATCTTCCCCAACTGAAACTCCCAGTTCATTAAACCATAATCCCCATCTCCACACTCCCCCAACACACACACCCGACTCCTGGCAACCGCCTTTCTACTTTCAGTCTCTATGAATTCGACGACTTTAGCTAGCCTGTATGAGTGGAATACAGTACTTGTTCTTTTGTGATGGGCTGGTCTCACTGAGCCTGATGTCCTCAAGGTTCATCCCTGTTGGAGCAGGTGTCCAAATTGCCTTCTTTTTAAAGGCTGGATAATATTCCATTGCATGGGAAGACCACATTATGCCAGGGGACAAATTAACATTCTTGTGAAACTAGCCAGCTGCATGATTTGGGAGCAAGTGATTTAACCTCCTTAAGCCTCATTTTCTCATCTGTTAAAGAGAGAGAGGGAGGAAGAGAGGGGAAAGAAAAAAAAAAACAAAAAACCTCTTACTGTGATTCTATCATGCAGTCAAGGTCAAGATTTATCGCCTAGAGCAGGGGTTAGCAATACCACCCATGAGCCAAACGGCCCACTACATGATTTTATAAATAAAGTTTTATTGAAACATAGTTTCAATCAGTTACATACTGTCAATGGCAGTTTCCCTGCGACAGTGGCAGAGTTGAAGAGTTGCAACAGAGACCACGTGGTCTGCAAAGCCTAAAATGTTAACTCTTTGGGTCTTTACCAGAAAATTAGCCTCCAGCAGGGTTTCTTAAGTTTTGATGGATATCAGAACCCCTCCGAGCTTGATAATAATGCAAAGGCCCGCTGGGGCGCCTGTGTGGCTCAGTGGGTTAAGCGTCTGCCTTCGGCTCAGATCATGATCACAGGGTCCTGGGATCAAGTCCTGCACTGGGTTCCCTGCTCAGCAGGGTATCCGCTCCTCCATCTTCCTCTGCCCCTCCCCCAGCTCTTGCTCTCTCGCGCTCACCCTCTTTCTCAAATAGGTAAATAAGATCTTTTTAAAAATGCAAAGAACTGTTCCCTTTCTTCCATGAGCCTGGGCCTCTGAGTCTTTATTAGAGCTCTGAGTGAGTGTGCTACATCCCGGAGGAGAGCCCCTCACCTTCCTGATGAGGAAGACCAAGAGAAAGGGCACCCAGGACTGAGTATCAGCAGACACTGGGCTCAAGTTCTGATGGCTGACCTCTTGTCTCTCTCTCCCTCCCTCCTTCTCTGCCAACCTTTTGCCTCCACTTCCCACCCCCAGAACTACAGATTCCAACAGGCTTCTCTCCCCAAATGGAGATGTCACAAGAATCACTTTGGTTCCCCATGAAACCGGGCCATGATACCGTCCCACACAGGTCCCTGAATCCCAGCATCTCCATATTCAAAGGCAGCCTTGCTGGCTGCACTTGGGTCCTGGGGTGCAACGCAGTCAGTGCACAGGAGCTGGTTATGTTCTTGGGTAGGATCTGGAACGCCCACACCTTTGTTCCTACCACCACCTCCTCTGTAGTGTTTTGCTCATGTGAATGGCTCTGACTGATGGCCAGTGCCAAGGCTGTTCCTCTGGTACAGAGGCTCCCAGCCATGACAGCGCATCGTCAGAACCCCTTCAAAGAACTGACTGATAACCTGCTGCTGGGACCACACGCTCCCAGGGATTCTCGTCTAGTAGGTCTAGGGTGACCACCAGGCAGCTCATTATTATAATACGGTCGCCTGGCTTGGGAATCATTGTTCTAGACTCTAGAACCTAGAGCAGTGATTTCCAAACATTACCATGCATCAGAGTCCCCGGGAGGGCTTGTTAAAACCCAGAGTGCTGGGCCCCACCCTCGAGTTTCTGGGAGTTCTTGGGGTGGGACCCGTGAATTTGCCTTTCTAGCAAGTTCCCAGGTGTTGCTGAGGCTGCTGCAGACAAGACATGAGAAGTACTCTTTTAGTACACCATGAGGTCGGACCGTGAAAGGGCCTTGAACGGACAGACAAAGGAGTGCGGGCTTGATTCAGGGTATTTGAGTCCTACAGGGAGACCATTGGCAAGTCAGTCTCTCCAGATCTCTGCGTTGCCGTGTGCAGATACCAAGTCCATCAGGCATGGTGGTGGGGGCAGGGGAGGTGTGCAGGCAACGAGGTAACCTCTGCTGATCTCCAGATAATTCCCGCTGGAGGGCACCAGGGGAAGATCAAGGATGATGAGCTAGGGACGGGTAAAACAAAGCCCAGGAAAACAAAGCATTTCAGAATTGAAATGACTCCAAGCTTCCTTAAAACCCACCACCAGTGGGAACATGAAAGTATAATTATTACATAACCCACGAATATAATTAGGCGCTTCCCTTCTGTCTCCACCCACTTCTCCCAGGCCTTGGGTAAGGCAGAAGGAGGACGGGGTCCTGAGAATCTTCAGATCACGACACAAAACCCTACCGTCCCCTGCTCTTATAAACTTCCTCAAAAAACAGTACTTGGATCTGGCTGGAGCCAAACCCTAGAGCTTCTTGTCCATCAATTAGTATTTACTGGGCCTTCACAATGAGCTAAGCAGGCATATAAAAGACAACAGTTCCTTGCAGACTGTTATTAAGTCAGAGAAGAGCCAGTACCTCGCCTTCCTTTTCACAAGGTGTTGGCAGCTGGGTGGTTGTGTCTGGGTCAAAACGAATGTTCAACCACTCAGCCCACAAAAATGTACTGAGCCCTCGCTATGGCGCGAACACTGTTCTAGGCCCTGGAGGTGTGTCGGCGAGCAAGACAGACAGAAACTCCTGCCCCAGGTGGAGGGGACGGGAGAGGGGCTCTGAGGAGCGTGGGGACAGAGGCTGGTGGCGGGTAGACCCACACATGAGGAACCCCATTCCTGCCGCCATAACCCTGTTCATTGAACAAACCGGGGCACCTGGGTGGGTCAGATGGTTGGGCGTCTGCCTTCAGCTCAAGTCGTGATCCTGGGATGGAGCCCCGAGTCAGGCTCCCTGCTCAAGCGGGAGCCTGCTTGTCCTTCTTCCTCTGCCCAACTCCCCCACCCACCAACCCAGCTCATGTTCTCTCGGTTAATTTTAGAGGTTCCTTTTCAAAACCTGCTACCGGGACTTAGAGATGTGTGGTTTCAAGGCCACCGGGGGTAGCAGTGTGAGCTTAGAGATGCGTGAAATGAATGCATCCTCCCACCAACTGAATCTGATGCTCGTTGGCTCTCCAAATCTCTGGCCCAAGTGAAAGATTCACTCCATAGCCATTTGGAACCCAAAACTCTCTGGAGCATTTCCCCCTGCTCCTTAGAACCTTCGGGCCGGTTCGGAGGCCGCCTTGACCCTTACTGGAGGCTGCGGCTGCCCCAGGTCCATGACGGCTGGCTGAGCCCTCCCAAAGCCACCAGCTGTTTCCCAGTGTGGGCAGCGCCCTTCCTGGCAGGTGACTGGGTACCAGAGAGCCCATCTCTGAACCTGGTTGGCGGCTACAGCAGGAGAGCTCCTAGCCGGGCTCCCATGAGGGGAAGCTTCACTGAGGCGGGTACCATTTGCTTTGTCCAGTGTGGCAATCCCGGGCACCCAGGGGTTTGCCTGGAGCCTAATGGGTGAATGAAAGAATGAATGAGGGAAGAAACAAACAGAAGCACTTTGTGGACCCTTGTAGTCCCACGAGGCCGGTTCCTGGGACCCTCTCTGCCCTTGTGTTTGTCATATTGACCTCGTGGAGGATGTTTGTTGTGTCCATGAAGCATGGAGATGAGACACGAGACCAAGGTTGTATTTTGAGACCCACAGAATGGGAGAAACAGCCACTGGGAGACTAGACACTTGTCCCATGAGGGATGAATGGAGGCAAATGGCTTGTGAGCTGAAGAAAAAGCAAAGACCCTCCTTCATACACTTCTCTCCTGCAGCCCCACTCCTCCACACTAGGTAAAAGGGGGGCATCGAGGTGAATTTTGAAAGAGGAACATTTGAACTTATTATCTTCAGAGGAAATCAAAGGGGGATTGAGCCCCATATTTGGAGGCAAGGAAGAAGAAACAAGCACACAAGAAGATCCGTATTGTTGCCGGTGAAAGAAGGTGTTACGGATAAATCATATGTTGGAGTAAACCCACTAGCACAGGCAGAGCAGGTACATGGGATGTCTGGTATAGGTTCTACAGGGAAGCAAGAGTCAGAGAACCAGACAAGTCCGTAAGAAAAGCCCCACAGGAATAAGCAGTCACCATCTGCTTGTTCTCACTGTAAGGAACAGTTTTGTTTTCTTATACCTTGAGATTCTTGCACTTAGAGTTTTCTCTCCCTGCAATGACAAGATTTATCTTTCTAGAAAACTCCTATTCAGTCTTCAAACTTAGTTTTCATTTCATCTCTCACTCCCAAAATGACCGCTTCTCCTGGGGAATTGCCGTCACAGCTTGAGCTTCTACCATCGTCGTATATGTGTTTTAACACTATGGTTGAACTTGCTACCCATCTTGATAGGTAGATGGATACCTTGTTCAACCATGAGTTCCTGGGGGCCAGGATCCTATCCTACTCATCTTTTGTCTCTCCAGCATCTGTCATGAAGTCATCCTCAATGCATGTTTCTTGGATTCAAAGAAAATAAATTGATAAAAGAAAAGCAAACAACGATTACAGGCCTTGTCCAATTGGAACATCCAGTGGGGACGTGTCTACGTGGGGAAACCAGAGCTGTTGTAGAGAGTTGAAAACTCTTCCCTGAGTCAGACCTTCCAGGTCATGGGCAGCAGGGACGTCTACAAGTCAACGGCGGGTGAGAGCTACCCCATCATTCCAGAGGCTCTCTTGGGGAGCAGGGAGGCTCACAGGCGATTGGAGACTTGTTTATATCAAATAAGCACTTGCTGGAGTGTTCAAAAACCAGCAGGCTCCAACTTGAACTTTCCAGAGAAGTCATGGCCATATACCCTCCTTTTGGTGTAAGAGTGTGGGCCGCTAGACTAGGATTGGGTCTGCCCCTTGAGGAGAGACCCATCAGACCCCCCAGGGCACCAATGTCAGCTGGACCTTCGGAACTTTGTGAAGACAAACTGTCCCTCAACCCACTGCCGGGTGTCCCTGGGCTGCTCCCTGAGCAGACTGGTGAGCAAAATGAAATAACAGTGGTATTTACCGCTGTTAATTAACAGCAAGGTGTTCATGAGTAATGTTGTGGTATTAAGGGCGTGGTGCCTCTTTTTCATGACTGACTCCCTCCTTTGCTGGGTTATAAACTCCAGAAGAGATGTTCCCTCCTGGCTGAAACTTGGCAGCTGGCCTGAGGTTCTTCCCTGTGGCTGGTGCTGGACCTGCTCGCTCATTAGCCTGTTGGGATCTGCCTCCATTTCCCCAGCAGCTACTGCGGGGGCCATGAGCTTCTAGAAGACTCGCCATTGGAAACCACTCATGCTATGACGCTGCTGTAGGAAGCTCCCAAAGCAAAGAACTCAATAAGGACACAGGCATGCTGTAGACATGTCCAAGTCCATCTGAAGTCACCCCAACAGCCACAAGGAGGGGAGTCCGTGCATGTACAAGGCGGTCTTTGTAGAACAGGAGGTGCCCAAGTGTTAAATCCAGAACAAATCTGCTATTCTCATGAGCCGAGACTCAAGATTTCTAGCAAAAGTCCTCCGAGGGTTGCACAGATGAGAGGAGACATTAGGGAATGAGCTGGGGGTGGTGTGTCTTTTATTTGGATTACATTTATAAGTTGTAACATGCCCTGGCTTCTGATTCCCTGGGCAATTTTCACATCCCACTGTATTTTGTGCTTCATGCCTTTTCACAAACAATATTTCATCTGAATGTTCTTCCCTCCAAAAACCCTCTGCAGTGGGCAAGAGGAGGGATTCTTACTCTGATTTCACAGATAAAGAAATCGAGTTTTGGAAAAGTCAAATGACTTTCCCAGATGCCTATGACAGGGTCCAGATTCAAACTCAAACCTCCTGACACCCAGCCCAGTGCTCAGACTTTCCACCCTAGCCTATCCTAGAAAACTAAGAGTCACCACCAGTCCCACTTCCTGCAAAGCTGACTGGCAAACGGGCTGATGGGAATGGATTATGAATTTCGCTCTGGGAAAGAAGTGTTGCTCAATGAGCTGCGATTCTCTTTTGCTTAAACGTAAGAGAAAGTTGGTTCAGCTTGCCTTGGATTTCCAATGGTTAGGAACCCAGAATGAAAGGCCCTTCTGAATTCCATCAGCCAGAATATGGGACCAGAGAAAGAGAACCAAGGACAGATGCTCTGGAGACCATTGCCAGATCCCTACACCCCAGTCAAACAAGAACTACACAAATGTAGTCTTCTTAGCCCCCAAGTCCTTAAAAAGTGGTAGCACAATAAAAGAAACCAACAAATTAGTAACCCATTACCTACAAATTTTAATTAGTAATGAAAACTAGACCCAACATGAACTCCTCTCTAGAAATTCTTGCTGTTCCAACCACCTGGCAGGGACATTCACTCCGATCTGGGAATGTTTTCAAGAGGCTGGCAACAACCAGCTCAACCTGTCCCATCCTCTAAAACGAAGGCAAGAAACTCTTGGTTGAGCCACTGAAGCCAATGACTCCGGCAGAGCTCAGAGATCCATGGAAAAGCAACAGGGCGTTGGTCACTGTTATCTCTGATTTCTTAGCAAATCTTGGCTAAACCATACAGGAACAAACAAACAAAACCAATAACAACACCTCGTGTTCATACTTGGAGATCTCATGGCTAGTCTTGATTATCCACCTGAACCAAGTTCAACTAACACAGAGTGTACCAAGAGGTAGCTACATTGAGTTTTGAGATCAACAACATATGCTTTATTTTGCAATGGCTTCCCTACCTGCTTCAAGTTGCTTTGGCTCCCATTTGTGTTACTGCCCATCATTCAATAGTGTATTAGCCGTGCGAGGAAACAAGGAGATGATGAGTGGGGGATACGGACTGAATATGAAGGATGGAGCATGGAGATCGAACACAGGAGGAATCTGCAGGTCTATAGCTCTTGGCTCTTTCTTCCGGGGGGGCAGGGCGGTGGTATTTTCTGAACCAGGAAAGGAAGGAGCATCCTAGAATTAGCATGAATGCATCCCTGGATTCAAGGAACTATCTCAGCTGCCATTTATCTTCTGTCCCTCTGTAACTGCTGCTACACTGAGGTGATCTACAGCGGTGATGGTTGGCGCTCTCCCCAACCCCTATCAGTTGGAGCAAGCCACAGGTAAGGGGAAGCAGACATCCCTTCCTGCCCTTGGACCCTCTGCCTTTCTGATCTTCCCTGATCCATCTGCTTGAACATCTACTTTTTTTCACTAAAGGCTCAGGAAAGCTCTCAAAGAACCGTACTGGGGCCTTCGTCTTCCTTATTTCCTTATACCATACCAAGATGAAGAGGTATTACAGAACTCAGGAAAGTAGAGGTCCCATGTGGAGATTCCTCTTCTCCTGACCTGTCCCTTTCCTCATGTTCCTTCTCCTCCCATTAAATCCTCCAGAATGCACCCTATACTCTTTCTTCAAGAAATCTACTCATCCCCTCACTCCCTACTTAGATCTAGCACATATTAGCATTCTACTAGATGTTGATGACGATCTCAACTACGTGTGCTTGGAAACTCAAGGAAATTAGTCCCAAGAGCTGGGTAGAAGGTGGGAGCTCAAGTTTACATTACACTTTCTTCCATAGGAAGTGGCCACTGATATACTCACAAGTTACCTGAGAAAGCCCTCCTCCTCCTCAAAGCCAGCATCAATGCATTTTTCTCAAAGATGCCCCATCCAGTCTTACATGAGGAAAACACATCTCTCCTAATAGCATGGCTTAGATTTTTTCCTTTTGAAAATAATAATCATGGAATTATTATATTAAAATACAATGGAACCCAGAGACTTATTTCTATAATGAGTGTATATTAGAAGTGGCCAGTGCACGTCAAGGCTGGGTGATGACAGCTGCAGATAGGTAGTCCTGGTGACCACATTTTTCCTCAGTTTACCTCAATGCAAACTGATCATTGAGAGTGGTTTTACGGGGTCTTCTTTCTAGGAACAAAGCTTGCCTTGAGCTCCTTCTCATGATGACATGAGATAGAAGTTAAGGGAATCCCCAAAAGAGTTCTGGAAACTTCCCCCCCTTGTGTGATATGTGTCCTATAATGGCAAAATAACAGCAAGCAAGAGGTGAGGGTCTTAACAGGGGAGGGCAGCTACTCACACAACTTGATGTTGAAATTGGCCTTTTCTGCGGAAGAAGAAGGCTCTTCCTGACTGAGCATGTGGATGTGGGAGGGATGTGCATTTTAAAAAAGGGGGGGGGTCGCTCATTCAGATAAATCCTGTGATCAGCAGGTAACAGATCATTCTCACATCTGTAAACAGAAAGGAATAGATTATACGACACAGCACAGATGAATCAAAATCGATTGGTCTTTTTAAATCAAACACAAGAGGATGAAAGACCTCAATGTGAGACAGGAGCCCATCAAAACCCTTGAGGAGAACACAGGCAGCAACCTCTTCAACCTCAGCCGCAACAACTTCTTCCTAGAAACATCGTCAAAGGCAAGGGAAGCAAGGGCAAAAATGAACTATTGGGACTTCATCAAGATCAAGAGCTTTTGCACAGCAAAGGAAATAGTCAACAAAATCAAAGACAACCGACAGAATGGGAGAAGATATTTGTAAATGACATATCAGATAAAGGTTTAGTATCCAAAATCTATAAGAGACTTATCAAACTCAACACCCAAAAACCAAATAGTACAATCAAGAAATGGGCAGAAGACATGAACAGACATCTTCTACAAAGAAGGCATCTAGATGGCCAACAGACACATGAAAAAGTGCTCCACTTCACTCGGCATCAGGGAAATACAAATCAAAACCACAATGAGATCCCACCTCACACCAATCAGAATGGCTAAAATTAACAAGTCAGGAAACCACAGATGTTGGTGAGGATGCAGAGAAAGGGGAACCCTCCTACACTGTTGGTGGGAATGCAAGCTGGTGCAGCCACTCTGGAAAACAGCATGGAGGTTCCTCAACAAATTGAAAATAGAGCTACCCTACAACCCAGCAATCTCACTACTGGGTATTTACCCTAAAGATACAAACGTAGTGATCCGAAGGGGCACATGCACCTGAATGTTTATAGCAACAATGTCCACAATAGCCAAACTATGGAAAGAGACTAGATGTCCATCAACAGATGAATGGAGAAAGAAGATGTGGCATATATATATATATATATATATATATATATATATATACACAATGGAATACTATGCAGCCATCAACCCCCCCCAAATCTTGCCATTTGCAACAATATGGATGGAACTAGAGGATATTATACGAAGTGAAATAAGTCAATCAGAGAAAGACGATTATATGATCCCTCTGATATGAAGAATTTGAGAGTCAGGACAGGGGGTCATGCAGAGAAGGGAGGGAAAAAAATGAAACAAGATGAGACTGGGGAGGAAGACAAACCATAAGAGACTCTTAATCTCAGGAAACAAACTGAGGGTTGGTGGGGAGCTGGGGGTGGAGAGGGTGGTTGAGTGACAAACATTGGGGAGGGTATGTGCTATGGTGAGTGCTGTGAATTGTGTAAGACTAATGATTCACAGACCTGTACCCCTGGGGCAAATAATACATTATATGTTAAAACAAACAAACACAGAACAGAATATAACCAATTGGAATTTGATACTCCCCCTTTGAAGACCCCACCCACAAAAGCAAAGCTTACAAGAAAAGTAACCATCCCATGCAGTTGTGCGATGTATGTCTTATCTCAGAGCCCTTCACATCTCAAAACTTTTAATGTTACAGACTTTGTGAGGATATTTTAATGTCTAGGTTTTGAGTGATTAAATAGATGATAAGGGTAAGTGACTTCTCGTGGTCTCCTATCTAACAGAGGGTATGTCCAGGATTATAAACCTGTCACTGAGACTTGAGTTCTTCCTCTCCTCCCAGGACATAAGGTTCTGTTTAGTTATGCCCTCTCAATCATTCCTTTTTCAAGGAGAATAAGGTCCTTCCTAAACCATACAAAGGGAAATAATAATCTGGAACTGCCTTGGCCTCTTACCCCTACGACACCCTTGTGGGTGTTGACAAGCATTTGTCAGAATGAAGGAGAGAGGGGTGCCCATCACCCCCTCTTTGCTCTGTGGTATGGGTATGTCAGCCTTTGCTATACCAGGGGACAAGACTGGACACGTTGCTTGGGTATCAGATTTCGGACTCTTCACTTTTTCACTTTTCTTCTTAGATGTAGGCTTGAGAACTGACAGTGAGACAGGAAGGGGTAAAGTGGTAGAGGGGACATAGAAAATTAGAAGTTGAAAGATACCTCAAAGAGCCTGAGAAAGAGTCAGAAGTGTGAAGGTCAAAACCTCAAGGGGTCAGATGCAGCTAAGAGAACAGTGTGGTGTCATGGCAACGTCAGTAGTTAACCAGGGCACCTCTGAAGCCTTAAAGAAGGAGGGAGTGGATGAGGGATCCAGATAGAAACCACATCTGAGAAAAGTAAGAGAAAAGTAAGTCCTAGCAAAAGGGGGAGAGTCAGTACTGGCTGTTGAAGAGTATGCATTCTGTTTTTGATGAAGAAGAGCATTTACTGAGCTAATGACCTGTGTAATTAAGATTCAGTGGCTAAAAATAAATGAAAATTTAAAATGATCTTGAGCTCTGGAGCAGGAGAAAATAGAGGAAAG
This sequence comes from Enhydra lutris kenyoni, assembly GCF_002288905.1. NCBI lineage: Eukaryota > Metazoa > Chordata > Mammalia > Carnivora > Mustelidae > Enhydra > Enhydra lutris. Next base: position 1,860,468 of record NW_019154141.1, on the reverse strand, counting down.
GTACCAGGAAAGATGCCTCATCAATAGGGAGGCTGATTGAAAGCAAGACCAAGTGATTCAGGACTAGAAGAGGGAACTCTGACTCCATTTATTATTGGATAAAAGGCTGAGATGACCTCTGATGGCCCTCTTGAATTCTGGTCACTAGCCACTGTGTATAGGAGACAGCCTCTTGTAGGCAGGCACTGGACCCTATGGTAAGACGATGTTCAAAGACGAATTATTGAGTTCAATTTCCTCAGTACACCGATGAAGGAGGGTGCAAAATTTGAAGTCAGAGACTTGGGTTTAGCTCCTGAATCTGTCTTTCACAGCCTGTGTGATCTTGGGCAAGTTACTAGAACTCTCTGAGCTCCGCTTCTCCACTCTGTATGACATAAGTGGTAACTCTCAACACATAGTATTGTTGTAAACTTCGTGCTTATAGACCATGAGTGAAAGTATTCAGTGCCAGAAAATACTTTGTAGATGTTGATATTCTTTAGCTCAGAATATGAGACTCAAGAAGTGAAATCATGTTCAAACAACTAGTTAATAAAATAGTCAAGAACATAACTTGGGTCTCTCAGCTAATGCTTCTTGCTAGTTGAGAGCAATTTGGGGTGTCTATAAATGTTATAATATGATGAGTTCATTGAGATTTTCCCTTTTTGCCTTCTGGATTGAGCCGTGTACGAACCCCAGCTCAACTGCCCAGACAGATGTTGTCTTCCCATCGATCCTGAGAGTGGAGAAAAAGAGCACTTCCCCCCAGAGACCAATATGGCAGCTTCCCAGTGGCTGTGGGAGTTCTCCATTCATCTGGACAGTGAGGAGGCAGCAATAGGCAGCATGGGGAAGGCATGCCAGCATGCTCACAGAAAACCTGTCAAGGTCAGAACAGAAATCTTCAGGGGCACAGAGAGCCACTGGGGAGCCAGGAGGCTGGTACCATCTTAGGAAAGAAAATGGGACCTGTCACAGGCACAGACTCTCTCCTCCTGCAGCTCCTCACGAGACTGCCTTGAGTCGCCCAGAACGCCAGCTAAGCCATAAATCCACCCACTGGGTGAGCCCCAGCAACCTGTCCAACCCTGCTGGGAAACAACACATCCGGCCCTTGACGGCACTCTCATGACTGTTTGGCTGAGAAGTGGTATTTTAAATAAAGAGAGAAAAAAAAAAAACGCCCTATTATTTCACAGTGGTAATTGACAACAAGTTTCTCCTGAGTAATTTTAGGGTGCTCAGGGCGTGCCAGGGGTTTGATTTCACTCTTTACAGGAGCCTCAAACTTGCAGTACCAACACTATTTTGAATGGACTGAAACACGCTTCAGAAATCTATATGGACATTGGGACGCCTGGGTGGCTCAGTTGGTTAAGCTGCTGCCTTCAGCTTGGATCGTGATCCCAGGGTCCTGGGATCGAGTCCCGCATCGGGCTCCTTGCTCGGTGGGGAGCCTGCTTCTCTCTCTGCCTCTGCCTCTGCCTGCAGTTCTGCCTGCTTGTGTTCTCCCGCTCGCTCTCTCTCTCTCTCGCTCTCTGACAAATAAATAAATAAATAAAATCTTTAGGAAAAAAAAAGAAATCTATATGGACATTGTTGAACCTTTAGTTGAAATATCCTGATCCTTTGGCCCACTGAAAACTTCTGTCATTGCTTCTTTTTTCAAATTCCACTTTGGGGAAGAGAAAACATCTGAAATTTGGGATCTAGAAAGATCCCAATGAAGAAAGAAGACTCTAATATATATATATATATATATATATATATATATATATATAGTGAGGAGTGAAATATTCTTTAAAAATGGGTGGGGAGTGGGGGCGCCTGGGTGGCTCAGTGGGTTGAGCCTCTGCCTTTGGCTTAGGCCGTGATCTCAGTATCCTGGGATCGAGTCCCACATCAGGCTCTCTGCTTAGCGGGGAGCCTTCTTCCCCCTCTCTCTCTGCCTGCCTCTCTGCCTACTTGTGGTCTCTGTGTGTCAGATAAATAAATAAAATCTTTTAAAAAAATGGGTGGGGAGTGATTCCTGCAATCAAACATAATTGGGTAACTCTGCCTATACGATGCTGGTTCTAGCAATTCATAATACATGTTACTGTGATAAAGGCTCTGAGAAGTCCTGCGGGAAGAGAGCCTTGCTCATCGCTGTTTTGAACACAGAATCCCCCAGAGGAAGTAGAACACAGCCTTTCCCTACAAGAAATTACATATACAAACACATTCCACCACTTGATAATGTCATAGTGATATTTGATCCCACAGAGGGAGAATTTTGAGGAACAGATTTTGAGAAAACCTGAGTTAAGAGAGAAGTATGGTAGGGGGTCAGGAGTAAACCATATCCTGCTTGACTTTGGCCTTTGTACCTCAATACCTCAATTATTCATTCAAGAAACATTTATTGAGAATTCAGTATGGATAACGGGCACAGGAGATGCAAAGATAAATCAGATATAAAGAAACAAGTGATACAGCACTGTTGAAAGAGAATGTGATGGATAGATTGCAAAGATCCAGTTCCACCTCTTTTCTAGCTAGAAGAGGAAAATGAGACAGAGAAATTATACGATTTGTCTCTGGATGTGGAACACGAAGGCACCTCTTCTACTCTGAAGCCGCTTCCCTTAGAACATCAACGTGACTAGAATAAACATTTAACCTAGAGGAGGAAAAATGGTTCTAGATTCTGATGCCATGAGTTAAAGGTGTCTGCAAATGCCCTCAAAGGGGGGGGGTCTCTAACCGCATAAGTTTAAGGGAAAGGAAAGAAATTCAGATGGCGTCTTTCCGGGAAAGACATCAAAAGGAAATTTGATAAGCCAAATGTCCTCCCTTGAGATGATGTTGGACACTCAAACCTGGTCCCTGCATTGAGCGGGAATAGGCCTGCAGTAGCCACATTCAAAGTCACTCACTGGGTTCCTTCTGGGATTCAGTGGCCGTGACAGTTTATGAGTTTATGAGAGACACTGTTCTCATTCTGTCATGCTGAGCGCTCAGTGGGCCCACTGCGCGTTCACAGTAAGAGCTCTCCATGGGTTTGGTTTAGTTTTCTCCCCTGCTTTTAAGGATGGGTCTTCCGTATAGAGTGTGATCTTTTCTTCCTTCCAGCCCTCAGAGAGTTCATTCATTCTTAGAGCTTTGATTATGACCTGTGTGCAGGTGGCTCTCACGTTTGTCAGTCAAGGTGTACGCCTCCACTCAAACTTCCTGTTGGGTATTTTCATTAAGTCTCTACACCTTCTCCTGTGACTCTACATATCTGGGTGCTCTTCCCACAAACCCTGCTCTCCTCCCAGTTTCCCTCTTTCCATCCATATGTTTTCCATGGTTCTGCATCCCCTCATTTCCATTCTCCAAGGCACTCGGCTTTGAAGGCACAGAGCTTTTTGTCTCTCCTCTCTACTTCGCACAGGCAATAAGAAATGTGCCCTTTCTTCCTTGAAATGTCTCCTGTATCTATCTTTTCCTTCCCTTCTCTTTGCTACCCACATAGAAGAGGTCTTGCCCACTGTGGTGGGACCACAGTCTCTAGTAACGCCCGGCCACCATTCACTCCCTGCCCTGTCCTCTCATCCTCCTGAGCGTTCTCATCCCAACCAGGAGCTCTAGTTTGCTGACATTAAAACAAAACCACCCCGAAACAAGCACGCTTGGGATGCTATATATTTTTAAAATGTATATATTTATTTTAGAGTGGGGGATGGAGAGAGTCAGCACAGGGAGGGGTAGAAGGAGAGAAAAAGAGAGAAATCCCCCAGCCGACTCCGCACTGAGCAGGGAGCCCAACACGGGGCTGGGTCCCAGGACCCTGCGATCATAACCTGAGCTGAAATCAAGAGTTGGATGCTTAACCAACTGAGCCCCCCAGGACCCCCGGGATGCCAGATATTTATTAAGTTCCCCAGGTAATCCTCATGTTCTGCCAAAGGAAAAAATCCTCTGCACCCAGTGGGCGTTCCAAGCATGGTGGTCTCTGCGGTCACAGTATCTCCTGGGACACATTCTCAGTCTCCTCATCAGCCACAAGTAGCCCCCACCTGCTTCCTGTTTACCACACGCCAGACATCTGCTCAGCACTCAATGCCAATGCTTTTGCGTAGCTACCACGAGACCCTTTTCACAGGCAAGAGATCTTCTGCCGTCCACAACTAAAATCCTTATCAGCAAGAGACTTCCCATCTCTCCCATCAGCAGGCAGGACACATCACATCTGAGCCCTTTAAAATCTTAATTTGCACATACCTTGTCTCCTTTACCTATTTGAATATCCATGGAAATAATCAAGTCATTGGGGGAAAAGAGCGAGACGTGAAAGAAAGGCATGACTCTGTCAGGCATAATTGGAAGTAGCAGGTGGAAAAAGCACGGAAAGGTGTCTGGAACAGAAGCGAAACTGCTTATTTTGGACCTGGGCGCTGCCCATCCGTGCACTGGAACGCACTGTTAACATCAACCTCAAGGCCAACCACATGGTTTGGCCTCCTTTTGCATTTTGAACAGAAGTGTTAGAGACCCTCCCATACCCTCCCAGAGTGGAGCTCTCAGACCCCTCCCCAGCTCACTCCCCTAATGGCTACTACCACTCTGTGGGCCCTACAGAGCCCTGTGTCTGCACTTGTCTCCATCCCAGAAGGGCAAAATCAGCGGAGGGGCAGTGGGATTACTGCAAAAGAAGTAAAGATAATCCCAGGCAAGGACTTTTTATCCAGGAAAAGTCTCCATCTAGCCGTCATCACGGCTCTGCACAATCTCCTCTTAATAACTCCAGGGCCGGAATGTTGCAGAGATTAAACCTGGTGAGGAATTCAATGCTTTGCCACCCTGATGTGGAGTGCTCTAAGCTAGAGAGGGAGGGGCAGGTAGAGGGCGGGGGAGCGAGAAGAAGAGAAGAGGAAAGCAGGACAAAAGACAGCATATTCTGCAATCTTTCTGCTAAGAGCCTTTGTTCCGCCAGGACGTTGTTTGGTGATCTAGACAAGGCATAATAACGTACTGTATCTGCTCAGTTTATTACGTGTATGTGTCATGGGTGTACATGCATATTACGGACTCTAAAATATATACACTACGTGCCAGAGACAGAGGATTGAAGGCAAATACTTCTGACTCAGTGAGAGTTTGCTTTCTCTAGCACAAGTCGGCCTTCGGGCACCCTGACTGTGACCGTCATCTCCAGCCAAGCAGTGATTTTGAGAAGTGGCCAGTTCATAAAGTAGAAATAATTAAAACATAAGAAAATAAAGTATAACTATGTTAATTCTTGCTTTCAAGAACCTGGACAAAGAACAAGCCAAAAGATTCTCCTTGTCATCTAGTGTCAAGTATAGTTCCTGAGAGTGCACTTAGGGAGGGGTGGGGGTGGGGTGAGAAACTGACCAGGGCATTACTAGAGAAACATTGTTGCATATTCACTTCCTATTTGCCCAACCTGCTAGAGCAAACTGGCTACTGTGGCTGTTTTCTGAAACATGTTCTATGTTAATAAAATACTCATGGGGAGGGTCTTCCACAGTAGAATTTAAAATAAAACAAAAAGCTGCAGAGTTAAACAAACTTGAGTTCAAATCTTGCCTCTGCCCCCTGGGAGCTGTGTGACCTAGCGTGCCCCCCTTAAACTAATTTGCAAGATGGAATAATGATTCCTATCTTGGAAGTTTTGTCCTGTATGCATTCAACATTGCAGAAAACTTTATTGTCTGTCATTTACAAGTACATAACTCGGTAGTGATTTTAAATTCTTCTAAGAATTTAGTTCTTAGCCTCTAGGTTCTTCCTACCTACTGCAGAATAGATGGGATCATAGCTATGCCAAGGGAACAAATGACGGAAGGAGACTGCCTCTGGAAGGTCATCTTAACTCCCTGCAGGGTCCATGAAAGAAAGACAATCCATTATAACCAATCAAGCTCCCACAGAGCCTTGGAGAATAGGTTATTTCTCAACAATACAATTCTTTTAAAAGAAGGAAGTTTGTCTTTCCCTAAGGGAAATGGGGAGATTCATCCAAAGCATGTTCAGGACCATTTGTTGCCTTTGGGTGAGCTCCCTGTTGCAGGAAGCATCTTAGAGCCCTCGACTCCAGCACGGCCCCATCTGTGCTCTCTCACTGACTGCCTGAGTTAGTGCCAGTTGCCGTACGCTGGACCCTTAGCCATTCACTCACTCACTCAGCAGCTGTCTGTTAGTTTGTTTGTTTTAAGAATACTACAGGGAGTTACGATATGTAAAAGGAAGGGACAGGAGGACACGTCTGCCCCAGGACCGTGCCTTGAAAGCAATAATGGACAATTTTGATAAGTCTCAAAATCTTATCCCATACGTTCCTTGTTGCCACAGTTTTAGACATCCATGGAAACCATCAGAGACAGAAGAAGATGGAGATAGCGAAATGCACATTTTTATTAAGCAGCACTGGAGGTGCTAAGAGGATAAAAAAAAAAGCAAAGGATCAAAAACAAAGGAAACTTCCTGTTTAAAACAGGCATTGCCTTCAAGAATATTTAATCTCATTGAGAAAACTGGGCATGTGTGTACAAAGAGGTAATACCTTAAGATAACAATTCCAGAAAAGTCAAAGCTCTATTCTTTCAACTTTCCTGAGGGTGACAAATAAATAAAGTTATAAGCAGGCTATGTTCACTTTCACCTGAGTGTCTTAAATGGTATTTGTATTATCAGAAAGAGCTGAAGGCAGGGATGGGTGTCCTGATCTGAAAGGGATAGGAAATTCTCTGCCAAAGAAAAAGGATTTGGGTTGAGCCTTTTGAGAAAATATGGCAAATCTCATGATTATTGATGAGACAAGTTGCCTTCATTTCTCATCTGAGCAGGTGGCGCCCGACCCAGTGTTAGGTGTTTAATCAGAACTGGCCCAGGGGATTCTCATGTAATAACCATCATGAGTTTTGTCATCCTATTTTACAGAGGTGAAGACTGAGGCTGAGACACTGAGTGAGTTCAAGGTCTCACAGCAAGGGGAAGTGGTAAAACCAGGATTTGAACCCCCTTCTGTGTGACTCCAGGGTCAGTGCTCATCCTCCTCAGTCAGAGCGTTTCCCTGACCAGTAGGACTTAGATGAACAGGAGAGTGTGTCAGGAAGGGGAGACCATTATGCTATACAACTCGGTTACCAAAGTGTCATGTTTTGTGAGGAAAGGAAAAGGTTGGCTCTAGCAAGGATTATTGGTTGTTCCCAACAGCCTTTCCCACCTTCTTGCATTGGCAATAAAGCCCTGAGTCTCAGCCAGGCATGCACAATGCCTCGCCATAGTAAAGCATCCATTTCCTAGCCTCCTTTGTGCTCAGGTGTGGCCATGTGACTAAATTCTGACCCATAAGATTTAAGTGGAAGCTCTTTCTACAACTTCCAGAAAGTGTCCTTATACAGAAGGACTGTGTCCTTCTTCACCCTTTCCTGCTTCTTTCTGGGTGGACTGTGGATTTGACAGTGGGGCCTGAAATGGCTAATCTGTATCCAGGGTGACCTTGGGAATGGAGGTCACACAAAGCAGAGCAACAAGATGGAAGGGATCTGGGTCTCTGGGCACTTGGTGAAGCTCACATATCATTCTTGTCCTGGGATTTGAAATGAGAGAGAAATAAGTGTCTGTGTAGTTTGTCATACTTATTTTAGGCTACAGTGTTACTGCCAATTGTACTTAATCCTAATTAGAACATAATCTAAATTGATTTGAGCTGGGTGTCTGTAGGTGATTAGTGGGAGAGCAGGTCAGGGGGAAAAAAATGGAGATCATGGAGAACTTCTCAAATCAAGTTAAGGCACCTGTTAGTGATTTTGTAGGGTTTCTTGGGAGACAAGTATAGTAAAAGTGGCATTTCCCAAGGCAGAAACACTCTGGCTGTATTTTGTATATATATTTTGTATTTTGTAGAGTGTCCTAGTCTGGAGAACTAAGGGAAGATCGTGCCCATAAGCCAGGTGTGAGGTATTTAGGGCCTCATTGAGGGGAAAGGACTGAGTCAGGACCCGAAGCTGTAGGGTTGATATTTGGGTCGGGATACAGAGTAGTCCATGGTGACTGAGATATCTCTGTGAGAGGCCAAAACAGAGAAGTCAGCAAGTGAATGAGAAATCAAAGAGGGACAGGGACCTGTGTGTTGGCATTATGAAGCTAGAGATGACGGCAACAGGTCTAGCAGAAGACAGCTGTGCTGTCCATGCTTGTAGCTCAATAGAGGACAGGTCGAAAAATAGAAGTTCAGACAATGGTAAGCATAAAGGATAGAGTTGAATTGTAACATTAGATGAGTTTGTCAAAGAATGTGCTTAAAGAATCAGACCAAAATCACAAGTACAAGAGGGAAAAAGAGGCACCAGAGGGAAAAAGAAGTGGTGAGGAGAGAGATGAGGGGGAGGTAAATCAGTATGATACGTTGTCTTCGAGCCCAAGGAGAGAGCTTCCATCAATGGTGGAATGTGCCAGAAATGAAGACTAAAAGAGAAAAGGTCATTGAGTTTGACAGTGAGAAACAGGTCATTGTTGACCTTGGAGAGACAGTGTCTCCAGAGGGCAGAGAATGAAAGTTTACTTTAAGGGGATTAAAGAATAATTATCTAATTGGTGAAGGGAGATATATTTGAGAAACATGTGCATGCACTGAAAAAAGAAAAAAGGAGCTAGCAAGTTAGTCCAAGAGGACAGTGGTGTCAACATCTTGCTTGGGATGGGGGCCTTCCGTGGATTACTTAGCAGTGAGATAAACTGGGAGGAGCCACCCCTCTAGCCTTGGTACCTTCAGGCATCAAATGAAACATCTACCACGTGGGATCGTGGCAAAGATAAATGAACGTGTGAAAACACACAGCCTGGGGCCAGTCGGGGAGTAGTTACCCACCAAACATCTACTTAGGCCTCAAGGCCTTCAGATGAGCTCTCCCACTTCATGGTTCACTCTTAGGCCTCACTGATTGCCCCTCAGAAGAACATCCCTGTGCTCTTGGAGACCACAGGTGGGCTCACGGTCAACCCAGACCGACCCTTTAAGGCAACAGTCGGATTGCACCTGTGCCCTGAATCCCATGTGGCTGCAGATTTTCCAGCAGATTTGGAGGCCCCGTGGCAGGAAAGAGAACCCTCAGAAGTGGAGACCAGAACAGTTCCCGCAGCTCTCCAGCACCCAAGGGGTAGACGAGGGCCCTCCCATGCAGTGGCCAGGTCACGTGTGAAGCCCAAACAGACCTTATTCCCCTTAATTCATCTTAGGAAGTGGGCACAATAATCTTCCTTTCACACGTGAGAAACCAGAGGCTCAGAAGAGTTTCCCAAGCTGTGCAGAGCTCAGGGGAGGTGGAAGAGGGTCTGGAGCTCAGTTGGGGCCTAAAACTTGTGAGTTGTGTTGTCACTTCAAGGCACACTTTTTGCTGAGGTGTGTGTGGAGACCTGGAACTTTCCTTGTGCTCCCCCTACCCCATGAGCGCCTGCGCAGGAGGAGAGAACACGGAAGTCAACCCTGACCCCGCAGTGAGAGGGGGACGGTCATAGGATGACGGGCGATGACACTCGCATAACTATGCTCAAGGGCGGCCAGAATGAAGAATGAGCCTGTCCCCAAACAGGGAGGGGCCAGCAGAGGTCAATGGCCTGAGTAACAGAGCCTGAGCCCAGCCCTGTCACCTCATTTCTCTGGAGGCAGAACTGGACCAGACCCACGGGCCACAGCTTGAACTTCCACACAGACTGGCAAATTGTGACACATTCTATGCCACCAGAAGCCACTACGTCATGGCCACCGAGACAGCTCTGGCCTCCCCGGCCCCACAGTCCCTGTGGCATTGGCTGGGCCCCTAAGGGACCCCACCCACCTCAGACACCTCGGACCAGCTGTTCTCCGAAGCAGGCCTGAGACTTACCTCTCGATGAAGTAAGCGAAAAGATGAAAGACCGAGGTGATCATTTCAGTCGGGCTTATGCATAATTATGCATTCATCAGTCAGAACCTTAATTACCCAGAGATAAAGGTGCCATTAGCGTTTGGGGGGAAACTGGCTCCAGCAAAATGCATTTCTTTTGTCTCCCAGCCAGGGACAACTAACTGTTAGCCTCCGAAGGGCTTAGGAGGGAGTCTCCAACCTAAACCATAAAAGGCCCTCAGCCGTAAAAAAAAAAAAAAAAAAAAAAGATGCCACTGAGTTAGGGCAGCATTTGTGGGCGATGTGGGCCAGTTGGGGGGCCTGGAAACGTTTCCCAGGCGAGGACATGCATTGGCCCGGGTCCCTGGAGGCGTGCAGAACGCGGCGGAGGGTAACTCTGGAGCCTTCCTTAAAGTTTGACCTTGCCCCCCGCACCTCCCCCAACCGCCACCGCATAAAATGCAGAATCTCACATTCCACCCAAGATCTATGGGATCAGAAATCAAATTCTCCCATTATGCCCTCGGGGGCTTTCTACGCACATCCAAGTGTCAGACACGGTGGTTTAGAGATCCTCATACTCGGGACAACGTCCCTGTTGCTCATTATTAAAAACAAGGAGGTATTTTTTTTCTTCTATTTATCTGTGTGTTAAAGAGGAACTTGGAAGCAGAAGTGTGTGTGTGTGTGTGTG